>NC_142541.1:8039000-8198500 GCF_056151865.1 Erythranthe guttata
ACATTAATAAAATTCAACAAACATGCAAGAACACACTCGCTCAAATGGACATGCACAAACGTACATGTAAAAAAACATGAGCAAAAGTGCATTCGCCACAACGTTCTTAAAAACACAAAATACAACACTAGGATTTTAATACGCATAACCAAACAATAGCAAAAACACTAAATACAAAAGATACAGTGGAGTGTAGAAATAACACTCAACGTTTACGTTTACGTGGATTTTTTTATGGATTAATTTATATTTCTATTTTAATTGGTGGATTTAGTATCTTATAGGTACAAATTGATAATTAGGTGTCCATGAAGCAAAAATGATCAAAGAGTAAGACAAGAGTTGCGATTAGGAAAATAAAGTCAAATTAGAAGAGAGGATCCCTCAACATCTTCGGTAGTGTCCACGAAGTCGAGCATAACTTTCTCATCCGGACTCCAAATTAACTGGTTCCGGCAGCATTAGAAAGCTATTTTAGCTGGCTGCAATTCCTGTCTAATGTAAAATTTCCAAATTCGGACTCGAACATGGTCAAAATTGGATTCCAAAAGCGATCATGAAAATACGTGCTACACTTCGAGGACACGAATGCGCATCACGAAACTTGCACAAAAACACTCGCTACAAAATATACGCACATAAGTAAAAGTACAAAAGCATGCACAAAAGCACTCACGCAAAAGTGCATTCGCAAAAAGGATCACGAAAACACAAACTACAATCCTAGGATATTAATATAAATCAACAAACATGCAAGAATACACTCGCTCAAATGGACATGCACAAACGTACATGTAAAAAACCATGAGCAAAAGTGCATTCGCAACAACGTTCTTAAAAACATGAAATACAACACTAGGACTTTAATACGCATAACCAAACAATAGCAAAAATAATAAATACAAAAGATACAGTGGAGTGTAGAAATAACACTCAACGTTTACGTTTACGTGGATTTTTTTATGGATTAATTTATATTTTTGTTTTAATTGGTGGATTTAGTATCTTATAGGTACAAATTGATAATTAGGTGTCCATGAAGCAAAAATGATCAAAGAGTAAGAAAATAGTTGCAATTAGGAAAATAAAATCAAATTAGAAGAGAGGATCCCTCAACATCTTCGGTAGTGTCCACGAAGTCGAGCATAACTTTCTCATCCGGACTCCAAATTAACTGGTTCCGGCAGCATTAGAAAGCTATTTTAGCTGGCAACAATTCCTTTCTAATGTCAAATTTCCAAATTCGGACTCGAACGTGGTCAAAATTGGATTCCAAAAGCCATCATGAAAATACGTGCTACTGTTCGAGGACACGAATGCGCATCAAGAAACGTGCACAAAAACACTCACTACAAAATATACGCACATAAGTAAAAGTACAAAAGCATGCACAAAAGTACTCACGCAAAAGTGCATTCGCAAAAAGGATCACGAAAACACAAACTACAATCCAAGGACATTAATAAAATTCAACAAACATGCAAGAACACACTCGCTCAAATGGACATGCACAAACGTACATGTAAAAAAACATGAGCAAAAGTGCATTCGCAACAACGTTCTTAAAAACACAAAATACAACACTAGGACTTTAATACGCATAACCAAATTATAGCAAAAACACTAAATACAAAAGATACAGTGGAGTGTAGAAATAACACTCAACGTTTACGTTTACGTGGATTTTTTTATGGATTAATTTATATTTCTGTTTTAATTGGTGGATTTAGTATCTTATAGGTACAAATTGATAATTAGGTGTCCATGAAGCAAAAATGATCAAAGAGTAAGACAAGAGTTGCGATTAGGAAAATAAAATCAAATTAGAAGAGAGGATCCCTCAACATCTTCGGTAGTGTCCACGAAGTCGAGCATAACTTTCTCACCCGGACTCCAAATTAACTGGTTCCGGCAGCATTAGAAAGCTATTTTAGCTGGCTGCAATTCCTGTCTAATGTCAAATTTCCAAATTCGGACTCGAACATGGTCAAAATTGGATTCCAAAAGCGATCATGAAAATACGTGCTACACTTCGAGGACACGAATGCGCATCACGAAACTTGCACAAAAACACTCGCTAAAAAATATACGCACATAAGTAAAAGTACAAAAGCATGCACAAAAGCACTCACGCAAAAGTGCATTCGCAAAAAGGATCACGAAAACACAAACTACAATCCTAGGATATTAATACAAAAGAAAACAAACATGCAAGAATACACTCGCTCAAATGGACATGCACAAACGTACATGTAAAAAACCATGAGCAAAAGTGCATTCGCAACAACGTTCTTAAAAACATGAAATACAACACTAGGACTTTAATACGCATAACCAAACAATAGCAAAAACACTAAATAGAAAAGATACAGTGGAGTGTAGAAATAACACTCAACGTTTACGTTTACGTGGATTTTTTTATGGATTAATTTACATTTCTGTTTTAATTGGTGGATTTAGTATCTTATAGGTACAAATTGATAATTAGGTGTCCATGAAGCAAAAATGATCAAAGAGTAAGAAAATAGTTGCAATTAGGAAAATAAAATCAAATTAGAAGAGAGGATCCCTCAACATCTTCGGTAGTGTCCACGAAGTCGAGCATAACTTTCTCATCCGAACTCCAAATTAACTGGTTCCGGCAGCATTAGAAAGCTATTTTAGCTGGCTACAATTCCTGTCTAATGTCAAATTTCCAAATTCGGACTCGAACGTGGTCAAAATTGGATTCCAAAAGCCATCATGAAAATACGTGCTACAGTTCGAGGACAAGAGTGCGCATCAAGAAACGTGCACAAAAACACTCACTACAAAATATACGTACATAAGTAAAAGTACAAAAGCATGCACAAAAGTACTCACGCAAAAGTGCATTCGCAAAAAGGATCACGAAAACACAAACTACAATCCAAGGACATTAATAAAATTCAACAAACATGCAGGAACACACTCGCTCAAATGGACATGCACAAACGTACATGTAAAAAAACATGAGCAAAAGTGCACTCGCAACAACGTTCTTAAAAAACAAAATACAACACTAGGATTTTAATACGCATAACCAAACAATAGCAAAAACACTAAATACAAAAGATACAGTGGAGTGTAGAAATAACACTCAACGTTTACGTTTACGTGGATTTTTTTATGGATTAATTTATATTTCTGTTTTAATTGGTGGATTTAGTATCTTATAGGTACAAATTGATAATTAGGTGTCCATGAAGCAAAAATGATCAAAGAGTAAGACAAGAGTTGCGATTAGGAAAATAAAATCAAATTAGAAGAGAGGATCCCTCAACATCTTCGGTAGTGTCCACGAAGTCGAGCATAACTTTCTCATCCGGACTCCAAATTAACTGGTTCCGGCAGCATTAGAAAGCTATTTTAGCTGGCTGCAATTCCTGTCTAATGTCAAATTTCCAAATTCGGACTCGAACATGGTCAAAATTGGATTCCAAAAGCGATCATGAAAATACGTGCTACACTTCGAGGACACGAATGCGCATCACGAAACTTGCACAAAAACACTCGCTACAAAATATACGGACATAAGTAAAAGTACAAAAGCATGCACAAAAGCACTCACGCAAAAGTGCATTCGCAAAAAGGATCACGAAAACACAAACTACAATCCTAGGATATTAATACAAATCAACAAACATGCAAGAATACACTCGCTCAAATGGACATGCACAAACGTACATGTAAAAAACCATGAGCAAAAGTGCATTCGCAACAACGTTCTTAAAAACATGAAATACAACACTAGGACTTTAATACGCATAACCAAACAATAGCAAAAACACTAAATACAAAAGATACAGTGGAGTGTAGAAATAACACTCAACGTTTACGTTTACGTGGATTTTTTTATGGATTAATTTATATTTCTGCTTTAATTGGTGGATTTAGTATCTTATAGGTACAAATTGATAATTAGGTGTCCATGAAGCAAAAATGATCAAAGAGTAAGAAAATAGTTGCAATTAGGAAAATAAAATCAAATTAGAAGAGAGGATCCCTCAACATCTTCGGTAGTGTCCACGAAGTCGAGCATAACTTTCTCATCCGAACTCCAAATTAACTGGTTCCGGCAGCATTAGAAAGCTATTTTAGCTGGCTACAATTCCTGTCTAATGTCAAATTTCCAAATTCGGACTCGAACGTGGTCAAAATTGGATTCCAAAAGCCATCATGAAAATACGTGCTACAGTTCGAGGACAAGAATGCGCATCAAGAAACGTGCACAAAAACACTCACTACAAAATATACGTACATAAGTAAAAGTACAAAAGCATGCACAAAAGTACTCACGCAAAAGTGCATTCGCAAAAAGGATCACGAAAACACAAACTACAATCCAAGGACATTAATAAAATTCAACAAACATGCAGGAACACACTCGCTCAAATGGACATGCACAAACGTACATGTAAAAAAACATGAGCAAAAGTGCATTCGCAACAACGTTCTTAAAAACACAAAATACAACACTAGGATTTTAATACGCATAACCAAACAATAGCAAAAACACTAAATACAAAAGATACAGTGGAGTGTAGAAATAACACTCAACGTTTACGTTTACGTGGATTTTTTTATGGATTAATTTATATTTCTGTTTTAATTGGTGGATTTAGTATCTTATAGGTACAAATTGATAATTAGGTGTCCATGAAGCAAAAATGATCAAAGAGTAAGACAAGAGTTGCGATTAGGAAAATAAAATCAAATTAGAAGAGAGGATCCCTCAACATCTTCGGTAGTGTCCACGAAGTCGAGCATAACTTTCTCATCCGGACTCCAAATTAACTGGTTCCGGCAGCATTAGAAAGCTATTTTAGCTGGCTGCAAGTCCTGTCTAATGTCAAATTTCCAAATTCAGACTCGAACATGGTCAAAATTGGATTCCAAAAGCGATCATGAAAATACGTGCTACACTTCGAGGACACGATTGCGCATCACGAAACTTGCACAAAAACACTCGCTACAAAATATACGCACATAAGTAAAAGTACAAAAGCATGCACAAAAGCACTCACGCAAAAGTGATTCGCAAAAAGGATCACGAAAACACAAACTACAATCCTAGGATATTAATACAAATCAACAAACATGCAAGAATACACTCGCTCAAATGGACATGCACAAACGTACATGTAAAAAACCATGAGCAAAAGTGCATTCGCAACAACGTTCTTAAAAACATGAAATACAACACTAGGACTTTAATACGCATAACCAAACAATAGCAAAAACAATAAATACAAAAGATACAGTGGAGTGTAGAAATAACACTCAACGTTTACGTTTACGTGGATTTTTTTATGGATTAATTTATATTTTTGTTTTAATTGGTGGATTTAATATCTTATAGGTACAAATTGATAATTAGGTGTCCATGAAGCAAAAATGATCAAAGAGTAAGAAAATAGTTGCAATTAGGAAAATAAAATCAAATTAGAAGAGAGGATCCCTCAACATCTTCGGTAGTGTCCACGAAGTCGAGCATAACTTTCTCATCCGGACTCCAAATTAACTGGTTCCGGCAGCATTAGAAAGCTATTTTAGCTGGCAACAATTCCTTTCTAATGTCAAATTTCCAAATTCGGACTCGAACGTGGTCAAAATTGGATTCCAAAAGCCATCATGAAAATACGTGCTACAGTTCGAGGACACGAATGCGCATCAAGAAACGTGCACAAAAACACTCACTACAAAATATACGCACATAAGTAAAAGTACAAAAGCATGCACAAAAGTACTCACGCAAAAGTGCATTCGCAAAAAGGATCACGAAAACACAAACTACCATCCAAGGACATTAATAAAATTCAACAAACATGCAAGAACACACTCGCTCAAATGGACATGCACAAACGTACATGTAAAAAAACATGAGAAAAAGTGCATTCGCAACAACGTTCTTAAAAACACAAAATACAACACTAGGACTTGATACGAACCCCGTAGAACTTGTTACGGGACCCAATAATCTTATGCGGAAGCAAGAACGGAACGTCCAAAAATAAAGGATTCGATTGGCGGAATTCGGAATATTGACCCCGTAGCTATAGAGAGCTAGAAACCAATATTATCAAGGTGGAAGTATTGACCCCGTGATTATAATGAATCAGAAACCAATACTATATTGCTAAGAATAATTCACAAGAATCCACTCGCAAAATATCCCGAAGAGTTGTTGAAGAACAACGAAGGAGAATTTTAATCTCTCAAAATAATACTTAAAAACGTCCAAGTAATAATGACCCTAAAACCACCTATTTATAAGTGTCAAAGAGACCTAATCTAACAAGGAAAATAAATCCTAACTTATCTATTATAAGGAAATAACGAAATAAACTAAATCTAGTCCAAATAGGACTCTAAATAACAAGAAATAAATTGTCCATTAATAAAATACGAAAATTAATAATAATCATCTTTTCCAAGTCACGTCTTCTCGGCTGGATGACTAGACGGGTTCAAGTCCTTGAGCTCGGCTTGCTTCACAATCTGGCCCGATAATTCGCTCCAATTAAGCTCAGCTGGGATCGAACTAGACTTCGTCAATTCTTCCTTTTGGAGCTCGTGTTCTACTAAGTTAAGCATGGCTGCTTCAATGCGCTTGGCCCGAGCTCGGGTAATCGGTCCTCTTGGCACATGCAGCTCGTCCAAGTCATCAACTCCTTCATCCAGCTCGGCACTACCTCTCGTAATTGGCTGGATCGTATCATCCTCCCCCTCTTGAAAATGATTCGTCCTCGAATTTGAATCTACATCAAACGGAGATAGGTCAGAAACATTAAATGTCGAACTAACTTGATACTCACTTGGAAGGTCGATCTTATAGGCATTATCGTTAATCTTTTCCAGCACTTGGAAAGGTCCATCTCCTCGTGGCTTAAGTTTTGAACTTCGCTGATTGGGAAATCTTTCCTTTCGAAAATGAACCCAAACCCAATCTCCTTGCTGAAAGGTAAGGCGCTTTCGCCCCTTATTAGCTCGGTTCACAACTTGCTCATTCCTTTTCACAATGTGCTCGCGTGCTTCTTCATGGATTTTCTTCACTAACTCAGCCTTACGCTTCCCATCTAGACTTGAAATCTCATTAACAGGTAAAGGCAACAAATCCAAAGGAGTTAGCGGATTAAAACCATAAACAATCTCAAAAGGTGAAAACTTTGTAGAAGAATGCACCGATCTATTATACGCGAACTCAATAAAAGGAATACATTCCTCCCATGACTTAAGGTTTCTTTTAAGAACAGCTCGCAATAACATACCTAAAGTTCGATTAACCACCTCGGTTTGACCATCGGTTTGTGGATGACAAGTAGTTGAAAAGAGTAAAGTCGTACCTAACTTACCCCACAAAACACGCCAAAAATGACTAAGGAATTTAACATCCCTATCACTAACAATAGTACGAGGTACCCCATGCAATCGCACTACTTCGCTAAAGAATAAATTTGCTACATGCGTAGCATCATCAGTTTTATGACATGGAATGAAGTGTGCCATTTTAGAAAAACGATCTACCACAACAAAAATAGCATCTCGACCTTTACTAGACCTCGGCAACCCTAAAACAAAATCCATTGATACATCGGTCCAAGGGTGAGTAGGAACAGGTAATGGCATATATAATCCATGTGGTTTAACCCTAGATTTAGCTCGCCTACATGTTAGACACTTCGAACAAATCCTCTCAACATCTCGCTTCATACGCGGCCAAAAGAAATGTTCTTTTAAAATATCTAATGTTTTAGAAACACCAAAATGTCCCATTAAACCACCTCCATGTGATTCTCGCACAAGTAATTCACGAAGCGAACAATTAGGCATGCAAAGTTTGTTCTCCCTAAACAAATAATCATCATGCTTGTAGAATTTTTCAAAAGTTCCTTTTTGACATGCAGCAAATATAGTAGCAAAATCATGATCGTTCACGTACAACGCCTTAACATGCTCAAAACCTAAGAATTTAGAACTAAGGGTCGACACGAGAACATACCTGCGAGATAGTGCATCAGCTACGACATTATCTTTACCTTGTTTGTACTGTATCACAAAAGGAAACATCTCGATAAACTCCACCCACCGAGCATGTCTTCGGTTCAGCTTGCCTTGGCCCTTAAGATGCTTTAGCGACTCGTGATCTGTGTGTATTACGAATTCCTTAGACCACAAATAATGTTGCCAAGTCTCCAAAGCTCGCACCAACGCGTAGAGCTCTTTGTCATAGGTCGAGTATTTCAAGGCTGCGCCGCTGAGCTTCTCGCTGAAATAAGCGATAGGTCGCTTGTCTTGCATAAGCACTGCACCAATACCAATTCCAGAAGCATCACATTCGATTTCAAAAGTTTTAGAAAAGTCTGGTAAAAGTAATAAAGGAGCGGAACTTAGCTTATCTTTCAAAGTGCGAAATGCACGCTCTTGCGCCTCGCCCCACTTGAAGCCAGCCTCCTTCTTGATCACCTCGGTTAAAGGTGCTGCAATTGTGCTGAAGTTTGGTACAAATCTCCTATAGAATCCCGCTAGGCCATGGAAGCTTCGCACCTCGGATGCGTTCTTGGGTGTTGGCCATTCACGAATAGCTTTAACCTTTTCCTCGTCCACTTCAACGCCCCTATAACTCACAATAAAACCAAGAAAAACTATCCTATCTAGGCAGAAATCACACTTCTTTAAATTAGCATATAATTGTTCTTGCCGTAAGGACTCCAAGACACACCTCAAATGTTCAACATGATCATGCAAATTATTGCTATATACTAAGATATCATCAAAGTAAACAACAACAAATTTTCCTATGTAAGATCGCAGAACATGATTCATAAGTCGCATAAACGTACTTGGTGCATTAGTTAAACCAAAAGGCATCACTAACCATTCATACAATCCATGCTTAGTTTTAAATGCAGTTTTCCACTCATCTCCCTCTTTCATGCGAATTTGGTGATAACCACTTTTCAAATCAATTTTAGAGAAGATAATGGAACCATGTAGTTCATCTAACATGTCATCTAATCGAGGAATGGGGTGTCGATACTTTACCGTAATTTTGTTGATGGCTCGACAATCAACACACATTCTCCAACTCCCATCCTTCTTTGGTACTAGTAAAACCGGCACTGCACAAGGACTCATGCTTTCTCGAACATGTCCTTTAGCTAACAGGTCGTCCACTTGCCGTTGTAACTCCTTCGTCTCCTCGGGACTACTTCGGTAAGCTGGTCTATTTGGAATTTGGGACCCTGGAATAAAATCAATTTGGTGCTCGATCCCTCGAATTGGTGGCAACCCCGTTGGCATCTCGTCCGGAAAGACATCATCAAACTCCTGCAAAAGAGAAATAACAATACTAGGCAAAGAAGAATTAAGGTTAGCATTAGAAAAATAGGACTCCCTAAACACTAACAACATCATTGTTCTTTCACCCTTACATGCACTCTTAATCTCTCTTTCTTTTGCATAAAAGCTCACTTTTCTCTCATCTCTCTTTATTAAGTCTGCACTCTCTTCTTTTTCTTTTCTCACGTCGGCTAAACTCTCTTGTTTTACCTCTCCACTACTACTAACACGTTCATTCTCATTTTGTTTTGAACTTGCAGCAATGGACTTCTTAATATGATTTTGCTCCTCAAACACCTGACGAGGTGGTAAAGGTGCAAGTGTGATTCGCCTGCCATCCTTAGTAAAAGTGTAGCGATTTTTGTAACCATCATGGACTGTTCGTCGATCAAATTGCCAAGGTCGCCCAAGTAAGATATGACTTGCTTGCATGGGCACAACATCGCACATCACCTCATCTTTGTATTGTCCAATACTAAAGGAAATCAGTACTTGTTTCGTCACTCTCAACTCGCCACTTTCATTCAGCCACTGAAGTCTGTAAGGTCTCGGATGTTTGATGACTTGCAACCCTAGCTTGTCTACCATTAGCTTGCTCGCTACATTCACGCAACTTCCTCCATCAATTATCAATCCACATACTCGGTTTTGAACATGGCAGCGTGTATAGAAGATGTTCTCTCGCTGTATTACATCACCATCTTCTTCAGCTTGCACGTGAAGAGTTCGAAGTACAACAAGTGCGAGTCCATCAACAGCTTGTACCACATCACCTTCAATAGGTGCTGTTTTTGAAGTTGACTCTTCCTCCTCCTCGGACTCCAGCTCGCCATTATCCAATAAAATCATAGCTCGCCGGTTAGGGCAGTCCATGGCGATATGACCTGCTCCATGACATCTATGGCATTTAATGTCACGTGTTCGTTGTGGTTGTGATGAATTATTACCTCTCTCAGGTGGTGCTCGGTTGATCGGATTTTCATTGGAAGGTTTCGTTGTCGATTTCTCCTCGGGTTTCGAAGTAGGATTCCATCGCGGTTTCCAGCTTGATGCCTCGGCCCGAGCTGTAGTTCTCCCTCCTCGCTTAAGCTGCCTCTCAACTTTCATGGCCATATGAATGACCTCCTCAATCTCAACGTAGTGCTGCAACTCCACTACATTAGCGATCTCCCGGTTCAGCCCGCAAATAAATCTTGCCATCGTGGCCTCTCGATCCTCCTCAATATTGGCTCGAATCATTGCAATCTCCATCTCCTTATGGTACTCCTCGACTGATTTAGTACCTTGCTTCAAGCTTTGTAATTTCAGATGTAAGTCTCGATAATAATGTGAGGGCACGAACCTCCGTCTCATAAGTGCCTTCATAGACTCCCAATCGACAATTGGTGGTTCGCCGGTTCTGCGTTTAGTCACTACCAATTGATCCCACCAAATGATAGCATAATCGGTGAACGCTACAGCTGCAAGCTTCACCTTCTTTTCCTCGGAATAATTGTGGCAATCGAAAACGAGCTCAACCTTTCTTTCCCATTCTATGTATGCCTCGGGATCACTCTTCCCTTGGAAAGACGGTATACTCAATTTGATCGAGCTGAGGTTTCGATCAACCTCATCTCTTTCTCGCCCCACATTACCTCGCCTTGGTACGTCAAATCTGCCACCTCTGTTCCCTCGTCCTCTATGCCCTCGTCTAGAAGTATTAGACTCTGCCTCAGATTCTTCATCAAAGAATTGTTCATCGAACTCCAATTCGTCACGTTGGCGTACAACAGGTTGACGAATAGGTGGCCGCAGTTGTGGCGCGGGTGCAGGTCTTACCCTACTCAACTCATCGATTTGATTTTGCATCCTTTGAAGGGTTATATGCAAACGTTGGAGTTGCTGCTCCGTGGTTTCGCCCTTTTCATCACCACTCCCATTCTTTGACATGATGTTTGAACTGCAAAATATTGTTAAAGAAAAAAAAACAAAAAAGATTTTCCTCACCACTCCCTCACGTGTATCACTCAATATGATGTTCACTCAATTCACTCGTGTTTCACACAATTAGGCTTTTACCCTCTTTTGATCTCACACTCTCTTGCCTTTTTCCACTCGTAAACTCCCTTCGAAGTTCTAAAGAAACTAATCGAGAAAATATTAAGTGGATTTTCGTTTTTTATTCAAAGCTAAATAGTATTTTATCAATTCAGAAATTATGTGGAGGAAAATAAAAGGAATTTCGAATTTAATGGTAAAAGGAAACAAAAGGAATAGGAAACAAAGAAACAACGTGGAATTCAATTAGGAGAAAGGTAGACAAGGAAACAAGATATTCAAGGATTGCCCAAGTCTATTAAAACTTGATTTGTGTTGCCCAAATCTATTAAAACTCCTTACAAGGAATTTTCCTTGGTTGAATTTCGAATTTTGCTTCTTCTTCTTTATTTTTTTTTTTCTTTTTTTTTTTTTTGTTTTTTTGCTGAATCCGGTTTTTCTAAGAATTTTTTTTTTTTTTTCGGATTTTTTTTTTTTTTTTTTTTTTATTTTTTTTTTACTAACAAACCCTAACGTGGGCTGCAAGTAACTTTAAAGAAAAGCAAAATTCGATTTTTTTTTTTTTGACGAAGACTCTAGACAACAGAATTCAAGAAAAGATGAGATAGAGAAGACACGAAGAACGGAAAAAAAAAAAACAAAGACACGAAAAAAAAAGGATAGGTGAAACCTTTTCTTGGAAATTGGCTCTGGTTACCAACTGATACGAACCCCGTAGAACTTGTTACGTGACCCAATAATCTTATGCGGAAGCAAGAACGGAACGTCCAAAAATAAAGGATTCGATTGGCGGAATTCGGAATATTGACCCCGTAGCTATAGAGAGCTAGAAACCAATATTATCAAGGTGGAAGTATTGACCCCGTGATTATAATGAATCAGAAACCAATACTATATTGCTAAGAATAATTCACAAGAATCCACTCGCAAAATATCCCGAAGAGTTGTTGAAGAACAACGAAGGAGAATTTTAATCTCTCAAAATAATACTTAAAAACGTCCAAGTAATAATGACCCTAAAACCACCTATTTATAAGTGTCAAAGAGACCTAATCTAACAAGGAAAATAAATCCTAACTTATCTATTATAAGGAAATAACGAAATAAACTAAATCTAGTCCAAATAGGACTCTAAATAACAAGAAATAAATTGTCCATTAATAAAATACGAAAATTAATAATAATCATCTTTTCCAAGTCACGTCTTCTCGGCTGGATGACTAGACGGGTTCAAGTCCTTGAGCTCGGCTTGCTTCACAATCTGGCCCGAT
The DNA here is from genome assembly GCF_056151865.1 of Erythranthe guttata. Classification (NCBI taxonomy): domain Eukaryota; kingdom Viridiplantae; phylum Streptophyta; class Magnoliopsida; order Lamiales; family Phrymaceae; genus Erythranthe; species Erythranthe guttata. The sequence goes on from NC_142541.1 coordinate 8,051,669, forward strand.
AATTCGCTCCAATTAAGCTCAGCTGGGATCGAACTAGACTTCGTCAATTCTTCCTTTTGGAGCTCGTGTTCTACTAAGTTAAGCATGGCTGCTTCAATGCGCTTGGCCCGAGCTCGGGTAATCGGTCCTCTTGGCACATGCAGCTCGTCCAAGTCATCAACTCCTTCATCCAGCTCGGCACTACCTCTCGTAATTGGCTGGATCGTATCAGGACTTTAATACACATAACCAAACAATAGCAAAAACACTAAATACAAAAGATACAGTGGAGTGTAGAAATAACACTCAACGTTTACGTTTACGTGGATTTTTTTATGGATTAATTTATATTTCTGTTTTAATTGGTGGATTTAGTATCTTATAGGTACAAATTGATAATTAGGTGTCCATGAAGCAAAAATGATCAAAGAGTAAGACAAGAGTTGCGATTAGGAAAATAAAATCAAATTAGAAGAGAGGATCCCTCAACATCTTCGGTAGTGTCCACGAAGTCGAGCATAACATTCTCATCCGGACTCCAAATTAACTGGTTCCGGCAGCATTAGAAAGCTATATTAGCTGGCTGCAATTCCTGTCTAATGTCAAATTTCCGAATTCGGACTCGAACATGGTCAAAATTGGATTCCAAAAGCGATCATGAAAATACGTGCTACACTTCGAGGACACGAATGCGCATCACGAAACTTGCACAAAAACACTCGCTACAAAATATACGCACATAAGTAAAAGTACAAAAGCATGCACAAAAGCACTCACGCAAAAGTGCATTCGCAAAAAGGATCACGAAAACACAAACTACAATCCTAGGATATTAATACAAATCAACAAACATGCAAGAATACACTCGCTCAAATGGACATGCACAAACGTACATGTAAAAAACCATGAGCAAAAGTGCATTCGCAACAACGTTCTTAAAAACATGAAATACAACACTAGGACTTTAATACGCATAACCAAACAATAGCAAAAACAATAAATACAAAAGATACAGTGGGGTGTAGAAATAACACTCAACGTTTACGTTTACGTGGATTTTTTTATGGATTAATTTATATTTTTGTTTTAATTGGTGGATTTAATATCTTATAGGTACAAATTGATAATTAGGTGTCCATGAAGCAAAAATGATCAAAGAGTAAGAAAATAGTTGCAATTAGGAAAATAAAATCAAATTAGAAGAGAGGATCCCTCAACATCTTCGGTAGTGTCCACGAAGTCGAGCATAACTTTCTCATCCGGACTCCAAATTAACTTGTTCCGGCAGCATTAGAAAGCTATTTTAGCTGCAACAATTCCTGTCTAATGTCAAATTTCCAAATTCGGACTCGAACGTGGTCAAAATTGGATTCCAAAAGCCATCATGAAAATACGTGCTACAGTTCGAGGACACGAATGCGCATCAAGAAACGTGCACAAAAACACTCACTACAAAATATACGCACATAAGTAAAAGTACAAAAGCATGCACAAAAGTACTCACGCAAAAGTGCATTCGCAAAAAGGATCACGAAAACACAAACTACAATCCCAGGACATTAATAAAATTCAACAAACATGCAAGAACACACTCCCTCAAATGGACATGCACAAACGTACATGTAAAAAAACATGAGCAAAAGTGCATTCGCAACAACGTTCTTAAAAACACAAAATACAACACTAGGACTTTAATACGCATAACCAAACAATAGCAAAAACACTAAATACAAAAGATACAGTGGAGTGTAGAAATAACACTCAACGTTTACGTTTACGTGGATTTTTTTATGGATTAATTTATATTTCTGTTTTAATTGGTGGATTTAGTATCTTATAGGTACAAATTGATAATTAGGTGTCCATGAAGCAAAAATGATCAAAGAGTAAGACAAGAGTTGCGATTAGGAAAATAAAATCAAATTAGAAGAGAGGATCCCTCAACATCTTCGGTAGTGTCCACGAAGTCGAGCATAACTTTCTCATCCGGACTCCAAATTAACTGGTTCCGGCAGCATTAGAAAGCTATTTTAGCTGGCTGCAATTCCTGTCTAATGTCAAATTTCCAAATTCGGACTCGAACATGGTCAAAATTGGATTCCAAAAGCGATCATGAAAATACGTGCTACACTTCGAGGACACGAATGCGCATCACGAAACTTGCACAAAAACACTCGCTACAAAATATACGCACATAAGTAAAAGTACAAAAGCATGCACAAAAGCACTCACGCAAAAGTGCATTCGCAAAAAGGATCACGAAAACACAAACTACAATCCTAGGATATTAATACAAATCAACAAACATGCAAGAATACACTCGCTCAAATGGACATGCACAAACGTACATGTAAAAAACCATGAGCAAAAGTGCATTCGCAACAACGTTCTTAAAAACATGAAATACAACACTAGGACTTTAATACGCATAACCAAACAATAGCAAAAACAATAAATACAAAAGATACAGTGGAGTGTAGAAATAACACTCAACGTTTACGTTTACGTGGATTTTTTTATGGATTAATTTATATTTTTGTTTTAATTGGTGGATTTAATATCTTATAGGTACAAATTGATAATTAGGTGTCCATGAAGCAAAAATGATCAAAGAGTAAGAAAATAGTTGCAATTAGGAAAATAAAATCAAATTAGAAGAGAGGATCCCTCAACATCTTCGGTAGTGTCCACGAAGTCGAGCATAACTTTCTCATCCGGACTCCAAATTAACTTGTTCCGGCAGCATTAGAAAGCTATTTTAGCTGGCAACAATTCCTGTCTAATGTCAAATTTCCAAATTCGGACTCGAACGTGGTCAAAATTGGATTCCAAAAGCCATCATGAAAATACGTGCTACAGTTCGAGGACACGAATGCGCATCAAGAAACGTGCACAAAAACACTCACTACAAAATATACGCACATAAGTAAAAGTACAAAAGCATGCACAAAAGTACTCACGCAAAAGTGCATTCGCAAAAAGGATCACGAAAACACAAACTACAATCCCAGGACATTAATAAAATTCAACAAACATGCAAGAACACACTCCCTCAAATGGACATGCACAAACGTACATGTAAAAAAACATGAGCAAAAGTGCATTCGCAACAACGTTCTTAAAAACACAAAATACAACACTAGGACTTTAATACGCATAACCAAACAATAGCAAAAACACTAAATACAAAAGATACAGTGGAGTGTAGAAATAACACTCAACGTTTACGTTTACGTGGATTTTTTTATGGATTAATTTATATTTCTGTTTTAATTGGTGGATTTAGTATCTTATAGGTACAAATTGATAATTAGGTGTCCATGAAGCAAAAATGATCAAAGAGTAAGACAAGAGTTGCGATTAGGAAAATAAAATCAAATTAGAAGAGAGGATCCCTCAACATCTTCGGTAGTGTCCACGAAGTCGAGCATAACTTTCTCATCCGGACTCCAAATTAACTAGTTCCGGCAGCATTAGAAAGCTATTTTAGCTGGCTGCAATTCCTGTCTAATGTCAAATTTCCAAATTCGGACTCGAACATGGTCAAAATTGGATTCCAAAAGCGATCATGAAAATACGTGCTACACTTCGAGGACACGAATGCGCATCACGAAACTTGCACAAAAACACTCGCTACAAAATATACGCACATAAGTAAAAGTACAAAAGCATGCACAAAAGCACTCACGCAAAAGTGCATTCGCAAAAAGGATCACGAAAACACAAACTACAATCCTAGGATATTAATACAAATCAACAAACATGCAAGAATACACTCGCTCAAATGGACATGCACAAACGTACATGTAAAAAACCATGAGCAAAAGTGCATTCGCAACAACGTTCTTAAAAACATGAAATACAACACTAGGACTTTAATACGCATAACCAAACAATATGAAAAACAATAAATACAAAAGCTACAGTGGAGTGTAGAAATAACACTCAACGTTTACGTTTACGTGGATTTTTTTATGGATTAATTTATATTTTTGTTTTAATTGGTGGATTTAATATCTTATAGGTACAAATTGATAATTAGGTGTCCATGAAGCAAAAATGATCAAAGAGTAAGAAAATAGTTGCAATTAGGAAAATAAAATCAAATTAGAAGGGAGGATCCCTCAACATCTTCGGTAGTGTCCACGAAGTCGAGCATAACTTTCTCATCCGGACTCCAAATTAACTTGTTCCGGCAGCATTAGAAAGCTATTTTAGCTGGCAACAATTCCTGTCTAATGTCAAATTTCCAAATTCGGACTCGAACGTGGTCAAAATTGGATTCCAAAAGCCATCATGAAAATACGTTCTACAGTTCGAGGAAACGAATGCGCATCAAGAAACGTGCACAAAAACACTCGCTACAAAATATACGCACATAATTAAAAGTACAAAAGCATGCACAAAAGTACTCACGCAAAAGTGCATTCGCAAAAAGGATCACGAAAACACAAACTACAATCCTTGGATATTAATACAAATCAACAAACATGCAAGAACACACTCGCTCAAATGGACATGCACAAACGTACATGTAAAAAACCATGAGCAAAAGTGCATTCGCAACAACGTTCTTAAAAACATGAAATACAACACTAGGACCTTAATACGCATAACCAAACAATAGCAAAAACACTAAATAGAAAAGATACAGTGGACTGTAGAAATAACACTCAACGTTTACGTTTACGTGGATTTTTTTATGGATTAATTTATATTTCTGTTTTAATTGGTGGATTTAGAATCTTATAGGTACAAATTGCTAATTAGGTGTCCATGAAGCAAAAATGATCAAAGAGTTACAAAAGAGTTGTAATTAGGAAAATAAAATCAAATTAGAAGAGAGGATCCCTCAACATCTTCGGTAGTGTCCACGAAGTCGAGCATAACTTTCTCATCCGGACTCCAAATCAACTGAACCGGGCGGCATTAGAAAGCTATTTTAGCTGGCTACAATTCTTGTCTAATTTCAAATTTCCAAATTCGGACTCGATCATGGTCAAAATTGGATTCCAAAAGCGATCATGAAAATACGTGCTACAGTTCGAGGACACGAATGCGCATCAATAAATGTGCACAAAAACAATCGCTACAAAATATACGCACATAAGTAAAAGTACTAAAGCATGCACAAAAGTACTCACGCAAAAGTGCATTCGCAAAAAGGATCACGAAAACACAAACTACAATCCTAGGACATTAATACCAATCAACAAACATGCACAACCACACTCGCTCAAATGGACATGCACAAACGTACATTTAAAAAGACATGCACAAAAGTGCATTTGCAACAACAGTCTTTAAAACACGAACTACAACACTAGGTCCTTAATACGCATAACCAAACAACCAGCAAAAACACTAGATACAAAAGATACAGTGGAGTTTAGAAATAACACTCTACGTTTACGTTTACGTGGATTTATTTTTGGATTAATTTATATTTCTGTTTTAATTGGTGGATTTAGTATCTTATAGGTACAAATCGATAATTAGGTGTCCATGAAGACAAAATGATCTGAGAGTAAGAAAGAGTTGCAATAAGGAAAATAAAGTCATATTAGAAGAGTGGATCCCTCAACAACTTTGGTAGTGTCCACGAAGTCGAGCATAACTTTCTCATCCGGACTCCAAATCAACTGGTTCCGGCTTCATTAGAAAGCTATTTTTGCTGTCTACAATTCTTGTCTAATGTCAAATTTCCAAATTCGGACTCGAACATGGTCAAAATTGGATTCCAAAAGCGATCATGAAAATATGTGCTACAGTTCGAGGACACGAAGCGCATCAAGAAACGTGCACAAAAACATTCGCTACAAAATATACGCACATAAGTAAAAGTACAAAAGCATGCACAAAAGTACTCACGCAAAAGTGCATTCGCAAAAAGGATCACGAAAACACAAACTACAATCCTAGGACATTAATACAAATCAACAAACATGCACAAACACACTCGCTCAAATGGACATGTACAAACGTACATGTAAAAAAATAAGCGCAAAAGTACATTCGCAACAACGTTCTTAAAAACACGAAATACAACACTAGGACTTTAATACGCGTAACCAAAGAATAGCAAAAACACTAAATACAAAAGATACAATGGAGTGTACAAATAACACTCTACGTTTACGTTTACGTTCACGTGGATTTCTTTTTGGATTAATTTATATTTCTGTTTTAATTGGTGGAATTAGTATCTTATAGGTACAAATCGATAATTAGGTGTCCATGAAGCAAAAATGATCAAAGAGTAAGAAAAGAGTTGCAATTAGGAAAATAAAATCATATTAGAAGAGAGGATCCCTCAACATCTTGGGTAGTGTCCGCGAAGTTGAGCATAACTTCCTCATCCGGACTCCAAATCAACTGGTTCCGGCGGCATTAGAAAGCTATTTCAGCTGGCTACAATACCTGTCTAACGTCAAATTTCCAAATTCAGACTGGAACATGGTCAAAATTGGATTCCAAACGTGATCATGAAAATACGAGCTACAGTTCGAGGACATGAATGCGTATCACGAAACGTGCACAAAAACACTCTCTAGAAAAGATACGCACATAAGTAACAGTACAAAAGCATTCACAAAAGTACTCACGCAAAAGTGCATTCGCAAAAAGGATCATGAAAACACAAACTACAATCCTAGGACATTAATACAAATCAACACACATGAACAAACACACTCGCTCAAATGGACATGCACAAACGTACATGTAAAAAGACATGCACAAAGGTGCATTCGCAACAACGTTCTTAAAAACACTAACTACAACACTAGTACTTTACTACGCATAACAAAACAACCAGCCAAATCACTAGATACAAAAGATACAGTGGAGTTTAAAAATAACACTTTATATTTACGTTTACGTGGATTTTTTTGGGATGAATTTATATTTCTTTTTTAATTGGTGGATTTATTACCTTATAGGTGCAAATCGATAAGTAGGTGTTCCTGAAGCAAAAATGATGAAAGAGTAAGAAAAGAGTTGCAATTAGGAAAATATAATCAAATTAGAAGAAGGATCCCTCTACATCTTCGGTAGTGTCCACGAAGTCGAGCATAACTTTCTCATCCGGACTCCAAATCAACTGGTTCCGGCGGCATGAGAAAGCTATTTCACCTGGCTACATGTCCTGTCTAACGTCAAATTTCCAAATTCGGACTCAAACATGGTCGAAATTGGATTTCAAAAGCGATCATGAAAATACATGCTGCAGGTCGAGGACATGAATGCGTATCAAGAAACGTGCACAAAAACATTCGCTAGAAAAAGATACGCACATAAGTTACAGTACAAAATCATGCACAAAAGTAATCACCCAAAAGTGCATTCGCAAAAAGGATCATGAAAACACAAACTACAATCCTAGCACATTAATACAAATCAACAAACATGCGCAAAACACACTCGCTCGGATGGACATGCACAAACGTACATGTAAAAAGACATGCGCAAAAGTGAATTTGCAACAACGGTCTTAAAAACACGAACTACAACACTAGGACTTTAATACAAATAACCAAACAACTAACAAAAACACTAGATACAAAAGATACAGTGGAGTTTAGAAATAACACTCTACGTTTACGTTTACGTGGATTTCTTTTTGGATTAATTTATATTTCTGTTTTAATTGGTGGATTTAGTATCTTATAGGTACAAATCGATAATTAGGTGTCCATGAAGCAAAAAATGATCACAAGGTAAGAAAAGAGTTGCAACTAGGAAAATAAAATCATGTTAGAAGAGAGGATCCCTCAACATCTTCGGTAGTGTCCGCGAAGTTGAGCATAAGTTCCTCATCCGGACTCCAAATCAACTGGTTCCGGCGGCATTAGAAAGCTATTTCAGCTGGCTACCTTTCCTGTCTGACGTCAAATTTCCAAATTGGGACTCGAACATGGTCAAAATTGGATTCCAAATGCGATCATGAAAATACGTGCTATAGTTCGAGGACATGAATGCGTATCACGAAACGTGCACAAAAACACTCGCTAGAAAAGATACGCACATAAGTAACAATACAAAAGCAAGCACAAAAGTACTCACGCAAATGTGCATTCGCAAAAAGGATCATGAAAACACAAACTACAATCCTAGGACATTAATACAAATCAACACACATGAACAAACACACTCGCCCAAATGGACATGCACAAACGTACATGTAAAAAGACATGCACAAAAGTGCATTCGCAACAACGTTCTTAAAAACACGAATTACAACACTTGTACTTTAATACGCATAACCAAACAACCAACCAAATCACTAGATACAAAAGATACATGGAATTTAGAAATAACACTCTACGTTTACCTTTACGTGGATTTTTTTTGGATTAATTTATATTTGGTTTTTAATTGGTGGATTTATTATCTTATAGGTGCAAATCGATAATTAGATGTTCATGAAGAAAAAAATGATCAAAGAGTAAGAAAAGAGTTGCAATTAGGAAAATAAAATCAAATTAGAAGAAGGATCCCTCAACATCTTCGTTAGTGTCCACGAAGTCGAGCAGAACTTTCTAATCCGAACTCCAAATCAACTGATTCTGGCGGCACTAGAAAGATATTTCAGATGGCTACACATCCTGTCTAACGTCAAATTTCCAAATTCGGACTCAAACATGGTCGAAATTGGATTCCAAAAGCGATCATTAAAATACGTGCTACAGTTCGAAGACATGAATGCGTATCAAGAAACGTGCACAAAAACATTCGCTAGAAAAAGATACGCACATAAGTAACAGTACAAAAGCATGCACAAAAGTAATCACCCAAAAGTGCATTCACAAAAAGGATCATGAAAACACAAACTACAATCCTAGCACATTAATACAAATCAACAAACATGCACAAACACACTCGCTCAAATGGACATGCACAAACGTACATGTAAAAAGACATGCGCAAAAGTGCATTTGCAACAACAGTCTTAAAAACAAGAACTACAACACTAGGAGTTTAATACACATAACCAAACAACCAACAAAAAGACTAGATACAAAAGATACAGTGGAGTTTAGAAATAACACTCTACGTTTACGTTTACGTGGATTTCTTTTTGGATTAATTTATATTTATGTTTTAATTGGTGGATTTAGTATCTTATAGGTACTAATCGATAATTAGGTGTCCATGAAGCAAAAATGATCCAAGAGTAAGAAAAGAGTTGCAATTTGGAAAATAAAATCATATTAGAAGAGAGGATCCCTCAACATATTCGTAGTGTCCGCGAAGTTGAGCATAACTTCCTCACCCGGACTCCAAATCAACTGGTTCTGGCGGCATTAGAAAGCTATTTCAGCTGGCTAGAATTCCTGTCTACGTCAAATTTCCAAATTCGGACTCGAACATGGTCAAAAATTGATTCCAAAAGCGATCATGAAAATACGTGCTACTGTTCGAGGACATGAATGCGCATCAAGAAACGTGCACAAAAACACTCGCTATTAAAGATACGCACATAAGTAACAATACAAAAGCATGCACAAAAGTACTGACGCAAAAGTGCATTCGCAAAAAGGATCATGAAAACACAAACTACAATCCTAGCACATTAATACAAATCAACAAACATGCACAAACACACTCGCTCAAATGGACATGCACAAACGTACATGTAAAAAGACATGCGCAAAAGTTCACTTGCAACAATAGTCTTAAAAACACGAACTACAACACTAGGACTTTAATACGCATAACCAAACAACGAGCAAAAACACTAGATACAAAAGATACAGTGGAGCTGAAGATTAACACTCTACGTTTACGTTTACGAGGATTTGTTTTTGGATTAATTTATATTTCTGTTGTAATTGGTGGATTTAGTATCTTACAGGTACAAATCGATAATTAGATGTTCATGAAGAAAAAAATGATCAAAGAGTAAGAAAAGAGTTGCAATTAGGAAAATAAAATCAAATTAGAAGAAGGATCCCTCAACATCTTCGTTAGTGTCCACGAAGTCGAGCAGAACATTCTAATCCGAACTCCAAATCAACTGGTTCCGGCGGCATTAGAAAGCTATTTCAGATGGCTACACATCCTGTCTAACGTCAAATTTCCAAATTCGGACTCAAACCTGGTCGAAATTGGATTCCAAAAGCGATCATTAAAGTACGTGCTACAGTTCGAGGACATGAATGCGTATCAAGAAACGTGCACAAAAACATTCGCTAGAAAAAGATACGCACATAAGTAACAGTACAAAAGCATGCACAAAAGTAATCACCCAAAAGTGCATTCGCAAAAAGGATCATGAAAACACAAACTACAATCCTAGCACATTAATACAAATCAACAAACATGCACAAACACACTCGCTCAAATGGACATGCACAAACGTACATGTAAAAAGACATGCGCAAAAGTGCATTTACAACAACAGTCTTAAAAACAAGAACTACAAGACTAGGAGTTTAATACACATAACCAAACAACCAACAAAAAGACTTGATACAAAAGATACAGTGGAGTTTAGAAATAACACTTTACGTTTACGTTTACGTGGATTTCTTTTTGGATTAATTTATATTTATGTTTTAATTGGTGGATTTAGTATCTTATAGGTACTAATCGATAATTAGGTGTCCATGAAGCCAAAATGATCCAAGAGTAAGAAAAGAGTTGCAATTTGGAAAATAAAATCATATTAGAAGAGAGGATCCCTCAACATATTCGTAGTGTCCGCGAAGTTGAGCATAACTTCCTCACCCGGACTCCAAATCAACTGGTTCTGGCGGCATTACAAAGCTATTTCTGCTGGCTACAATTCCTGTCTAACGTCAAATTTCCAAATTCGGACTCGAACATGGTCAAAATTTGATTCCAAAAGCGATCATGAAAATACGTGCTACTGTTCGAGGACATGAATGCGCAACAAGAAACGTGACAAAAACACTCGCTATTAAAGATACGCACATAAGTAACAATACAAAAGCATTCACAAAAGTACTGACGCAAAAGTGCATTCGCAAAAAGGATCATGAAAACACAAACTACAATCCTAGCACGTTAATACAAATCAACAAACATGCACAAATACATTCGCTCAAATGGACATGAACAAACGTACATGTAAAAAGACATGCGCAAAAGTTCACTTGCAACAACAGTCTTAAAAACACGAACTACAATACTAGTACTTTAATACGCATAACAAAACAACCAGCAAAAACACTAGATACAGTGGAGTTTAGAAATAACACTACGTTTACGTTTACGTTCACGTGGATTTCTTTTTGGATTAATTTATATTTTTGTTTTAATTGGTGGATTTAGTATCTTATAGGTACAAATCGATAATGAGGTGTCCATGAAGCAAAAATGATCAAAGAGTAAGAAGAGAGGATCCCTCAACATCTTCGGTAGTGTCCGCGAAGTTGAGCATAACTTTCTCATCCGGACTCCAAATCAACTGGTTTTGGCGGCATTAGAAAGCTATATCAGCTGGCTACAATTCCTATCTAACGTCAAATTTCCAAATTCGGACTCGAACATGGTCAAAATTGGATTCCAAAAGCGATCATGAAAAGACGTGCTACAGTTCGAGGACTTGAATGCGTATCACGAAACGCGCACAAAAACACTCGCTAGAAAAGATACACACATAAGTAACAGTACAAAAGCATGCACAAAAGTACTCCCGCAAAAGTGCATTCGCAAAAAGGATCATGAAAACACAAACTACAATCTTAGGACATTAATACAAATCAACACACATGAACAAACACACTCGCTCAAATGGACATGCACAAACGTACATGTAAAAAGACATGCACAAAAGTGCATTCGCAACAACGTTCTGAAAAACACGAACTACAACACTAGTACTTTAATACGCATAACCAAACAACCAGCCAAATCACTAGATACAAAAGATACAGTGGAGTTAAGAATTACACTCTACATTTCCGTTTACGTGGATTTTTTTTGGATTAATTTATATTTGTTTTTTAATTTGTGGATGTATTATCTTATAGGTGCAAATCGATAATTAGGTGTTCATGAAGCAAAAATGATCAAAGAGTAAGAAAAGAGTTGCAATTAGGAAAATAAAATCGAATTAGAAGAAGGATCCCTCAACATCTTCGGTAGTGTCCACGAAGTCGAGCATAACTTTCTCATCGGGACTCCAAATCAACTAGTTCCAGCATCATTAGAAAGCTATTTCCGCTGGCTACAATTCCTGTCTAACGTCAAATTTCCAAATTCGGACTCAAACATGGTCAAAATTGGATTCCAAAAGCGATCATGAAAATACGTGCTACAGTTCGAGGACATGAATGCGTATCAAGAAACGTGCACAAAAACACTCGCTAGAAAATTTACGCACATAAGTAACAGTACAAAAGCATGCACGAAAGTACTCACGCAAAAGTGCATCCTCAAAAAAGACCATGAAAACACAAACTACAATCCTAGCACATTAATACAAATCAACAAACATGCACAAACACACTCGCTCAAATGGACATGCACAAATGTACATGTAAAAAGACATGCGCAAAAGTGCATTCGCAACAATTATCTTAAAAACACGAACTACAACATTAGGACTTTAATACGCATAACCAAACATCCAACAAAAACACTAGATACAAAAGATACAGTGGAGTGTAGAAATAACACTTTACTTTTACGTTTGAGAGCATTTTTTTGGATTTATTCATATTTCTGTTTTAATTGGTGGATTTAGTATCTTATAAGTACAAATTGATAATTAGGTGTCCATGAAGCAAAAATGATCAAAGAGTAAGAAAAGAGTTGCAATTAGGAAAATTAAATCAAATAAGAAGAGAGGATCCCTGTGCGTATCTTTTCTAGCGAGTGTTTTTGCACATGTTTCTTAATGTGCATTCATGTCCTCGAACTGTAGTACGTATTTTCATGATCGCTTTTGGAATCCAATTTTGCGCATGTTTTTTACATGTACGTTTGTGCATGTCCATTTGAGCGAGTGTGTTTGTGCATGTTTGTTGCATGTCCATTTGAGCGAGTGTGTTTGTGCATGTTTGTTGATTTGTATTAGTGTTCTAGGATTGTAGTTTGTGTTTTCATGATCCTTTTAGCGAATACACTTTTGCGTGATTACTTTTGTGCATGCTTTTGTACTTTTACTTATGACGCATCTTTTATAGCGAGTGTTTTTCTGCACGTTTCTTGATGCGCATTCATGTCCTCGAACTGTAGCACGTATTTTCATGATCGCTTTTGGAATCCAATTTTGACCATTTTCGAGTCCGAATTTGGAAATTTGACGTTAGACAGGAATTGTAGCTTGCTGAAATAGCTTTCTAATGCTGCCGTAACCAGTTGATTTGGAGTCCGGATGAAAACGTTATGCTCGACTTCATAGACACAACCAAAGATGTTGAGGGATTCTCTCTTCTAATTTGATTTTGTTTTCCTAATTGCAACTCTTTTCTTACACTTTGATCAGTTATGCTTTCTGGACACCGAATTTTCGATTTGTACGTATAAGATACCAAATCCACCAATTAAAACAGCAATATAAATTAATCCAAAAAAAATCCATGTAAAAGTAAACGTACAGTGTTATATCGACACTCCACTGTATCTTTTTTATCTAGTGTTTTCGCTCTTGTTTGTTGAGGCGTATTAAAGTCCTAGTGTAGTAGTTCGTGTTTTTAAGAACGTTGTTGCGAATGCACTTTTGCGCATGTTTTTTACATGTACGTTTGTGCATGTCTGTTTGAGCGAGTGTGTTTGTGCATGTTTGTTGATTTCTATTAATGTCCTAGGATTGTAGTTTTAGTTTTCATTATCCTTTTTGCGAATGCACTTTTGCGTGAGTACTTTTGTGCATGCTTTTGTACTTTTACTTATGAGCGTATCTTTTCTAGCGAGTGTTTTTGTGCACGTTTCTTGATGCGCATTCATGTCCTCGAACAGTAGCACGTAATTTCATGATCGCTTTTGGAATCCAATTTTGACCATGTTCGAGTCTGAATTTGGAAATTTGCCGTTAGACAGTATTGTAGCCAGCTGAAATAGCTTTCTATTGACGCCGGAACCAGTTGATTTGGACTCCGGATGAGAAAGCTATGCTCGACTTCATGGACACTACCTAAGATGTTGAGGGATCCTCTCTTCTAATTTTATTTTATTTTCCTAATTGCAACTCTTTTCTTACTCTTTGATCAGCTTTGCTTCCTGGACACCTAATTTTCGATTTGTACGTATAAGATACCAAATCCACCAATTAAAACAGAAATATATATTAATCCAAAAAAAATCGTCGTAAACGTAAACGTAGAGTGTTATTTCTACACTCCACTGTATCTTTTTTATCTAGTGTTTTTGTTGTTAATTGGTTATGCGTATTCAAGTCCTTTTGTTGTAGTTCGTGTTTTTAAGAACGTTGTTGCGAATGCACTTTTGCGCATGTTTTTTTACATTTACGTTTGTGCATGTCCATTCGAGCGAGTGTGTTTGTGCATGTTTGTTGATTTGTATTAATTTCTTTGATTGTAATTTGTGTTTTCATGATCCTTTTTGCGAATGCACTTTTGCGTGAGAACTTTTGTGCATGCTTTTGTAATTTTACTTATGTGCGTATCTTTTCTAGCGAGTGTTTTTGTGCATGTTTCTTTATGTGCATTCATGTCCTCGAACTGTAGTACGTATTTTCATGATCGCTTTTGGAATCCAATTTTGACCATGTTCGAGTCCGAATTTGGAAATTTGATGTCAGACATGATTTGTAGCCACCTGATATAGCTTTCTAATGCCAGCGGATCCAGTTGATTTGGAGTACGGATGAGAAAGTTATGCTCGACTTCGTGGACCCTACCAAAGATGTTGAGGGATCCTCACTTCTAATTTGATTTTATTTTCCTAATTGCAACTCTTTTCTTACTCTTTGATCACTTTTGCTTCGTGGACACCTAATTTTCGATTTGTACGTATAAGATACCAAATCCAGTAATTAAAACAGAAATATAAATTAATCCAAAAAAAATCCACGTAAACGTAAACGTATATTGCAATCCTTTTGGCATTAGCTTTTAGCTAAGTTTTATTCTTCTCCCTATGGAATTAGCTTGAGCTAAGCATTCTTACTTTCCTTTTGGCATTATCTTCAACCTAAGCATTATTCCTAACCTTATGTAATTGGCTTGTCCAAAGCGTTCTTACATTCCTTTTGGCATTAGCTTCGAGCTAAGCATTCATACTTATTCTTTGACATTAGCTTCGAGCTAAGCATTGTTCCTCTCCTTATGGAATTAGCTTGTGCTAACCATTCTTACTTTTCATTTTGCATTAGCTTGGAACTAAGCATTATTCCTCATCTTATGGAATTAGCTTGTGCTAAGCATTCTTACATTCTTTTTGGCATTAGCTTCGAGCTAAGCATGATTCCTCTTCTTGTGGAATTAGCTTGTAATAAGCATTCTTACTTTCCTTTTGGCATTAGCATCGAGCTAAGCATTATTCCACTCCTTGTGGAATTAGCTTGTGCTAAGCATTCTTACTTTTGTTTGGCATTAGCTTCGAGCTAAGCATTATTCCCCTTCTTATGGAATTACCTTTTTTATTATTTATTTATTTATTTATTTGTTTTAGGGTATTTATTTATTTTTATTTTTATAATTTTTTTTTTCTGATGGAATTAGCGTTGCCATGCATTCTTACTTTCGGTTTGGCATTAGCTTCGATCTAAGCATTATTCCTCTCATTGTGGAATTTGCTTGTGCTATACATTGTTTTTTTCCTTTTGGCATTAGCTTCGCGCTAAGCATTATTCTTCTCCTTTTTTAATTTTCTAGTGCTAAGCACGCTTACTTTACTTTTAGCCTTAGCTTCGAGCTAAGTATTCTTACTTTCCTTTTGGCATTAGCATCAAGCTAAGCATTATTCCGCTCCTTATGAAATTGGCTTGTGCTATGCATTCTTACTTTCCTTTTGGGCATTAGCTTCGAGCTAAGCACTATTCCTGTCCTTATGGAATAAGCTTGTGCTAAGCATTCTTAATTTCTTCTTTGCATTAGCTTCGAGCTAAGCATTATTCCTATACTTATGGAATTAGTGTTGTTTTATTATTTATTTATTTATTTATTTATTATTATATATTTATTCATATTTATTTTTTTAATTATTTATTTATGTTTTAATTTTTGTTTCTTATAAAATTAGCGTGTGCTAGGCATTCTAACTTTCGGTTTGGCATTAGCTTCGATCTAAGCATTATTCCTCTCCTTATGGAATATGCTTGTGCTATACATTCTTACTTTCGTTTTGGAATTAGCTTCGAGCTAAGCATTGTTCCTCTCCTTATGGAATTTGCTTGTGCTAAGCATTCTTACTTTCCTTTTGGCATTAGCTTCGAGCTAAGTATTCTTACCTTCCTTTTGGCATTAGCATCGAGCTAACCATTATTCCGCTCCTTGTGGAATTAGCTTGTGCTAAGCATTCTTACTTTCCTTTTGGGCATTAGCTTCGAGCTAAGCACTATTCATCTCCTTATGGCATTAGCTTGTGCTAAGCATTCTTACTTTCGTTTTGCCTTTAGCTTCGAGCTTAGCATTATTCCTCTTCTTATGGAATTAGCTTGTGCTAAGCTTTCTTACTTTCCATTTGGCATTAGCTTCGAGCTAAGCATTATTCCTTTTCTTATGGAATTAGCTTGTGCTAAGCATTTTGTCTTTCATTTTGGTGTTAGCTTCGAGTTAAGCATTATTCCTCTTCGTACGGAATTAGCTTTTTGATATATTTTTTTTTATATTTCTTTATTTTTTTATTTACGCATTTTATATATATTTTTTTTTAATTTAATTTTAATTTTAATTTTAATGTTTATTTTTATTTATTTTTTATATTTTCTTTTGTATTTTGAATTTTTTTATTTTTTATTTTTCTCATGAAATTAGCTTCTGTTAAGCATTCTTACTTTCCGTTTGGCATTAGCTTCGACCTAAGCATTCTTACTTTCCTTTTTGCATTAGCTTCGAGGTAAGTATTATTACTCTCCTTTTGGGATTAGCTTTGACTTGAGAATTGTTCCTTTGCTTATTCCTCTTCTTACGAAATTTGCTTTTTTAATTTTTTTTTATTTATATATTTTTTATTTATTTTTTAAATTTATTTATTTTTTATTTTTTTTATTTCAATTTTTATATTTATTTATTTTTCATTTTTATTTTTAGTTTTTATTTTTTTCTGATGGAATTAGCTTGTGCTAACATTCTTATTTTTCGTTTGGCATTAGCTGCGATCTAATCATTCTTACTTTCCTTTTGGCATTAGCTTCGAGATAAGTATTATTACTTTTGTAATGACATTATCTTTGAGTCTGTGGAATCAGCTTGTGCTAAGCATTCATACTTTTCTTTTGGCATTAGCTTCGGGCTAAGCGTTCTTCCTTTCCTAATGGAATTAGCTTGTGGAAAGCATTCCTATTTCCTTTTCGCATTAGCTTTGGGCTAAGCATATTTCCATTCCTTTGTGATTAGCTTCGAGCTAAGCATTATTCCTCTCTTATGGTATTTTCTTGTGCTAAGCATTCTTCTTTTGTTTTGGCATTAGCTTCGAGTTAAGCATGATTTCTCTTCTTATGGAATTAGTTTTTTTATTTATTTTTTCTTAATTTTTTTTTTGCTGATGAAATTAGCTTGTGCTAAGCATTCTTTCTTTCATGTCTATAACATGAATTGGGATAACTAACCGACCTCTTCTACATCTCTATAGATATGTATCCTCTAATACATAGGAAGCTTATCCCATATTCATTTATTGAGAAATGTTTGGACAATCATGCTTTAGTTGAAGGCAACATCCCTACAACATTCCCAATGAGTAGAATGCTATCAACACAAAGCACAGGGAAACATAATGGCACTCCCACTAACCTTCTTGTAAACTTAAGGCTTTTTCGAATTCGTTACTAAATCAAATGCTTGATTTTTGTGTCGAATCGAACATTCCAATTTAGGGGAAGCTAGGTTCAATCAATAAATGGATCGCTGGAATTTTGCAAACCTTTTGCTAATTTCCAGAAGATATGAAGTCTTTCGGCTGTACCACTCTGATTTCCACAATCTCGCCATTGAGGAAGCTGATCTTCGTATCCATTTTCCATATCTCTTATTCCTACTACGCAGAAATGGCTAACAAAATCCTAATGGAATTACAACATAGTGTTTGGTGAAAAAATATCACAAAGACAACAACATGTCTTAGAGTATAACTCATTTCCACGTATCTAGCTTTATAGGTCGATACATTTCCATCTATTCCAACTTAAAGATTAAAGATCCACATGCATCCAACGGGAAAGATTTCTTTGGGTGGATCGATCAAGGTCCATACCTTGTTGGAGTATATGTAATCCATTTCGGATTTCATGGCGTTAAGCCAATGTCCATTACTGCATCAAATACAGCCTCGTTGAAGGTTCTTGGATTACATCTCTTGTCAAATTCATTTTGACTACATTCGATGAGAGTTAGCCTATTCAGTTCTCTATGGATCCTTTCGAATCTCCAAATAGATGGTTGAGAAGGTACATTATTGGGTGATTTGATTTTGATTGGTTGTTGTTCTATTTATTGTTTTGGGACTTCAATTCGTGGTTCTCGAATTTTTTCGAGTTCTACCATACACCTATTCTATCGTATAGAACCTTCTTCTTTAAGAAGATGGCATTTCCCGAGACAAACACATTTGTTTCAAGGAATAGTAGAATAAGTATCCGAAACAATTTTTTAGATACCTCACGGAATGGCATAAGCTGGATCGACTATTCAACTCGTCTCCCACTAGATACTTCATGTAAGTGGATTATCGGGAATGCCAAAGTTCATATGGTGTGGAACTAACTGCTTTGGTGTTAACCATATTCACCAAATACGCGCCGGTATGGAGTGCATGACCCTATAAGTACGTCGGTAACTTAGTGAATCACGTTCTCTTTGAGATAGTCGATAAACTCATCATTTAAGTATTTTCCACTATGATCGGATCATAGTTTCCTAATACTTCGTATGAGTTGCTTTTCTACTTCGTTTTTGAAATCTTTGAACATTTCATACATTTCAAATTTGTACTTCATCATGTATACGTAACCATACCTTGAGTAATGGTCGGTAAACGTTACGAAGTAGTTAAAACCACCCTTCGCACTAACACTTAGTGGACCTTACACGTCTGCATAGATCAAATCCAAGAGACATTCAGTATGCTCCATTTGTCCCTTAAACGGTAATTTGGACATTTTACTTTTCAAATAAGATTCACAAGCCCGCAGTGAGTTCACATCATCCAACATGAACAATCCCTCACATGCAAACTCATTCATTCGTCTTAAAGAAATATGTCCTAAACTAACGTGCCAAAGTTGTGTTGGGTTATCTTCTATATTGAGTTCAGGTAAAATGAAAAACACATCTTTCTCAGAACGTTTCCGATCAAGACACTCCGTGCAGTTTACAGAGGCCAATGGTCTGTCTTTTCACATTGGAAGCAACCATCACTTATATGCGTATTTTCGTTATCCTTGCGAATACTCGATTCACCCCTAGTCTATTGTTTGCTCAACTAGAAACTATTTTATTTTTACCCTCTTCCTCCACTTTGAACTATTCTAAGAAAAAAGATATTAAAGGTGCCGACGGCAAAACAAACGTTTCATATTTTATAACTGACTCGTATTTCAACATGTTGAACAACTCTTTCAAAAAGAGATTCAACCATATTCTCATTGAAATTAATTATGAACGTTTCATAAGAGGTAGTTAATGATGGAAGCCTGAGATTGACCGAGAACTCCGGTGGGAGAACGGTATTGTGGTCACGCAATTTCTTTGGGAGAGAGTCATCTTAAACCATGCTCACGGACCGGAGTCCTTTCGCGTAGCCTAAGAGACATCAACTCCTTAGTCGTCACAAACCTCATTGCCATAATGCTCTCACTACATACGATCTCGAGGTGATCCTATATGTCAACAACATAAAGATGATTCTCATAGTTCCCTGCTAACTCGGGTGACTAGATGCTATCATATAGTATTTGGTCATAATGGACACCCTTCTTCCACTTCTAATAAGTGGTGGTTTCCTAGTGAGTCGAGTTATCATGAAGTTTGGTTATGGTGTATTTGAGTATGCACAATTGCTCTTGGAGAAAAAGCACCAAACGAATTTTTATTGAGCCAATCAATTTAATTGTTGCCATTAAGTTTTATTGGTGTCGAGAATTGACGATAAGGGATTCTTAGCATTTATACTGAAAAGCTTTAAGTAGACTTACATAATAGATAATTCATTATTAATGATTGCAATTAAAGATTTGGACTTTTATGATTTAATTGTACTCCAACTAAATTTTATCGAATTTCACTACCCTCTAGCAGACAAACGAGAAAATTTATTTTTATTTTAATGGGCTTTAGGTCCAATAGGAAAATGTAACCCGTAGTTAATCTAGCCCGATTATATTTGTCCAAATGTAGATCTCCATGAATCATATCATTATATGACCCTAAATATTTATTTTCCTCACACTTGATAATGACTTAAGTTAATCTCGAGAATTCAAAATCTTCGTGTGTCAAGTCTAACCTACCAATCAAAGATGCTCATAGAACTAATTATACCAATCTAATGCAGCCCCTAGTTAATCTAGTGGACCATATTAATCTAGCATAACCATTTCTATGGCTACCTTCATCATTATTTCAATTAAATTACAACTTACCCTACTATAGCCCTCCCCGCTAACACGGCTTACTGCACTATTGCAAGGAGCTACACATAATTTAACGGTTGGTAGAGGAAAAAAAAAATTCAACAGATTGGTTTTTCTTTATAGCTTGAAATAATTCTTAATAAATTAAGAATGAAGGATTTATAATTGTATTGTTGTTATCTCATCAGAATTATTGGACAGGTCGATTGGATTCCTACAACTATGTTCTCTAAAGGTATATGGAAACGCATATTGTCCTAAGATAAACATTCGACCTAAATTATAATTAATTACAATAATAATTATCAGGATTTGTTTCAAAATAATTAAAGGACTTTAATCAACATAAATCAATCAAATAAGATTAAGGTACAATTAATTAAGTTGAAGTATAATCACTATTATACATGTTTCTATCAATGAAATTAATCTAACATTTTAATTAATTAATTAGTTAAACACTCATTTATTGAACATTATTGATTAATGGATCAAATATATGGATTGGGCTTTAATTGATAAATAATTTCAGAAAATTAAAACTCAATTTTGATTTAATTTTAATTCATGGAAAAAATATTATTTATTTATTTCCGGCTGTCTGAACCGGTTAGACCCGGTCAGACCGGTTGGACCGGCATGACCGAGCTGTCCAGTCCTGATAGTTTTTAGAAAATCATTTTAGAATTTAAAACTCATATCCAATTTCCAATTCCAATTTTAAAATCGATAAAAATCAAATTTTAAAACCAAAATCCAATTTTTCAATTTCAATTTCAAAATTGATCAAATCCAATTTTAAAATTAAATCCAATTTTCAAATTCCAATTTTAAAATCAATCAAATCCAATTTGAAAATTAAATTCAATTTTCTAATACCAATTTTAAAATCGATCAAATCTAATTTTAAAATCAAATTAAAATTAAACCAACCTAATTCCAATTTCACCAATTCAATAAACTATTCACATGGTATTGAAAGCAATAAACACGTAGGCAATTAATTGCGCAACCGTAGCTCTGATACCATTGTTGGGGATCGGTCACGTGTAGGCAGCGGAAAATAAAAATTTTATTTTATTTATATAAACAAACATGTGCACAATAATTACAATTAATTGCGTACCTTTTCGCTTCCAATCACCGACAAACATGCTCGCATATATAATTAATTTGAATGACATAAATTAAATCATCATAGCATGCTTGCGAAATTAAATCAAATAATAAACATGCTCAACGAACGATTCACATAAACACATAATCGAACTTATAGATTCATATGATTCAATAATCAATTAACATACATTAATCTCAATTAATATAAATTAATTAATATATATATATATATATATATATATATATATATATATATATATATATATATATATATATATTTATATATATATATATATTAATTAGGGAAACCCATACTTTACCCTTGAAGCGTGAATCGAACGAAGACACGGGAACGGCTAGCTGCTCCTCCCACTCCAACTGATCCAACCTCTTTTCAGATCTGAAATGACAGGTCTGCTCCGACTTCAATATCTCCATGGTTATTGACTGGGTGCCCAATTCCTTTAAGGCGATTGTAGATTAATGAGTTTTGAAGCTTCTTTCAAAATTTCACGTCCATCTGATTAAAGTTTGATATATGGCGACTTTTCTCGCTTGACTGCGCAGAAAATCCGAGAGCAGTTTTTCAGAATTGCCTTCTCGCAATCACCGGCTTGTAACGGCGCGTGGGGGCGCATGGTGAAGACCCTGGTGGCGGCATTGGCAGCATAATAATATTCCACCTCTTAGGTTTCACCTTGTACATTTAATCCACTATCCACGCAGCACTAGATACGTGATAGGCTAAGTACAACGAAGAAGAACGAAGGGAAAAGGAAGATACCGATGCGGCGGCGTCGGCGCGGCAGCTGGTGGCGGAGGTAGGGTTTCGGCTGTAAGGTGGACGGTCGATGGAGGGAGAGAGACTAGGGTTTTAAGCTTGTGTTATTTCGTTTTTGTGTTATGTTTCACAAGACATATAAATCCTTTTTATATGCTCCTTGTGAAAACCCTAACTGGCCTTAAGTTGGACTAGGCCCAACATCTTAAGTCCACTCTCTTTCTCGGTTCATTTCTAAGAAACGAATGCTCGCAAAAATGTAACAATTATATTTTGACGAAGAGCAAAAATTCTCGTCGATACGAGTACCACTTTGCAATTAACCAATTTCCGAAATTGGAAACCCTAATTCAGGACTTGCCAAATTGGGAAACTTCCCAAAATAGGAAGTTCACTAAATTTCCGTTGGATTCTTTTCCTCTACTTATTCTCATCCGTAATTAAAAATAACGAATGTTGGACCCAATCGCATTGACTTCCAATTACACTAAGATTAACAAATTTATCTTGGGTCGTTGCATTAAGGATCTTAAGTACACGAGGAGTGTGACCCTCGATGGTTCTGGTGTAAGCTAGCCGTGGGACCACAACCCATAATTAAGTTGAAGCTAGTTTCAACTTAACTACACAACGAATCAAGATTGGCGTCTAGCAAAGCGTCATGATTCCCTAGATATAACTGAAGTGCCTGCAAGAACTGTGTGATATAGTTAACGTACAGTACGATCCCATCGATACATATATCCCGATTTAACTAGAGGCATTGGTTCGTCGAGACCTCTTTAGGAGTTCAATAACTGTGTGGACGTTCTTGATTATATGATCCGTTTGTGTTTGAGTTAGAGAAACATATTTCTCTAATCACGAAATTTCCAGCTGTGGCCGCAGACTTCATGGATTATAAATGGCAAGAACAAACATGATATCCATGAGTACTCAAGCGATCGAATCTCCTACTACAATGCACATACCTCCCACTAGATTTCGGACTGCACGAACACTGGCCCTTGGGGCGGTCCTTGGTGGAACTCAAGGACAGGTCACGATGCAGCTGGTCCTCTAGTGAAGTCACGGTGATGTCTGGGTCTTAAAAATTAATGGTGTACAACTATATCATAAAAATCTCTACTCGATTATTGGGAACCACTTAGAGATCTCAAGATTGAGGGAGTTCAGTGAACTAATCAACTTATGAGCACCCACTTATGTATGCCGATGTCACAACACCGGTGACTGATGAGATGTAGTACACATACACTAAGTGCTAGTCTCGAATGGGAAAGGTCGATATCCTCATTAGTGGCGTAACTCGTTGACTAGGAACCACGTTTAACAGTTACTATACTTAGATAAATAATCTCACGATTCTACTATATCTATTTATAGTAATTAAGAAAGTATATGGACTATATCTATGCTTATGCAAGGGACAGAGATATAGAATGCCAAAGGGGTATTTGTCATTAATAGATTATATACGAGTAGCGTGAGAAAACACAACAATTAGTTGGCTCTTCGGTCACCTACTCTAACATCCACAAGATATTTTATTTCACGATTTAAGCCATGTAGGAATCGAGACATGGTAGCTTCCCTATCTTCTTGTACACTAGCTCGGATCATAACAACTTCCATCTCTTTATGGTACTCATCGACGCTCCTCGATCCTTGAGTTAGGCGTTGTAACTTGTTGAACAACTCTATGTGGTATTAGTTTGGAATGAAACATATCCTCATGATGCCCTTCATCTCATCCCATGTTTGAACAGGTTGCTCATAATTTCTCCTCCTTTCCTTCAACAATTGATCCCACCAAATAATAGCATAATCAGTGAATTCAATTGCAACAAGCTTTACCTTTTTGTTTTCGAAGTAGTTATGACATTCGAAGACCATTTCTATCTTTTACTCCCATTCTAGATAAGCCTCCGGGTCATTTCTGCCTTGAAATGACGGAATCGTCACCTTGATGCTTCCCAAATTGTCATCTTGCCTGGGCCTTCTTCCATTGTTAGAACCTCTATACCCACGTCCAAACCTTCCTCCATTCATTAGACGTTCATCGAGTTCCTCTAATTCTTCTTCATCTTCAACATCACCCCATTGTGCACTTGGTTGCACTCGCCTAGGTGGGTGCTGCCTCTTTGTTTTCTCCTCCTCCACTTTGTCTATCCTTTCATGAATTTTCTCCAACTCTTGCATTTTGAACTTTGAAATGCCTGGTTGTTGCCCCTCTTCAGTTGAATTATCTCCTCCGTTTTGTGACATGTTACGGGATCTGTAAGATAATATTAAAAATATCACAAACACTCCCTCGCGTGTTTCCCTCAATATGATGTCACTCACACATGTTTAACACTCAATCGGCGTTTACCCTCTTATATTCTCACCACTCTGCATTTTTCTGCTCGTTGTATCTTCTTTTCACTCTTAATTCAACTCAAGAACAATCGAGAATCAAGTAGCAATTCAAATGAGAATCAATCAAACAAATCACCAGAATCAAGAATTAAAGTCCTAAGAGATGCAAGTAATCTCTATATAGATAAATGCTAAAGAATGGAAATCTAGGATGAGAACAATAAAGATACCATATAGAAGATAATACAACGATTTTCTTTTCTTTCTTTTTCTTTCTTTTGTCTTTGTTTTTTCCTTTTTTTATTGTTTTTTTTTCTTTTTTTTTTTCTTCTCTGTTTTTTTTTTTCTTTCTTTGAGCAACAAATACGAAATTACAAGATAAATTGAAATGTGCCTTTGAAACCAAGGCTCTGAATACTAACTGATATGAACTACACCAACATGTGACGAAACCCAATAAGAATATATGGTTTTGGAACCTAAGACTCCCCAAAGAAACAAGTTTGTCGAACCTTGACCCAATTATTAGTAAATCACGAACCAAGGTTACAATGGATACGAAGACGCCACACCAAGAGTTCACGAAGTCTGATTGTTTGAACGCCACAAGATAACTTGATAATTTCAAAAGCTCTTTCAAGATAGAAAGAAGAATACTAATATCTCACAAAAATGATTTCTGAATTGATTGCTGAAACATACAACTTAGCCCATTTATATAGGGTTCAAATTCTCTAATCTATGGAAATAAAATAAGAACAAGGAATTATTATCTATCTAATCAAATCAACAACAAATCAACCAATCTAATTAACAATTATTGATTCTAAATTAAGGAAACATCTAAATCAGAATATTGATATTCTAAAGCAGAAAAAACGTGATTGCTTCAATTAGACCCTTCCATAACTGTTATCTTTGTGATTGACTTCCCTCCAATCTGATTTGGATCCATTTCAATTGTGAATGGGCTTGTACATGGATTTGAACTCATGTTGGGCCTCCAATTGTTTGCCATCTCAACTTCTTCTTGAATCATCCCATACAATGCTTCCTTGAAACGCTTGGCTCTAAGCCTTGTGATTGGTCCGCTTGACAAGCTTAGTGGCTCTTGGTGGACTTCTTCTCTTATGGTTCCATTTTCATCATAAGCATTATTCCTTTTCTTATGCACTTAGCTTGCACTAAGCATTCTTACTTTCCTTTTGGCAGTAGCTCTTAGCTAAGCATTCCTACTTTCCTTTTCGCATTCCCTTAAAGCTAAGTATTATTCCGCTCCTCATGGAATTACCTTGTGCTATGCATTCTTACTTTCCTTTTTGGCATTAGCTTCGTGCTTAGCATTATTCCTCTCCTTTCAGAATTAGCTTGTGCTAAGCATTCTTACTTTCGTTTTGGCATTAGCTTCGAGCTGAGCATTATTCATATTCTTATGTTGAGGTGGGCATTACTTTCGTTCTATTAGCAATAGCTTTTAGCTAAGCATTCCTACTTTCCTTTTGACATTATCTTGTGCTAAGTATTTTTACTTTTCGTTTGGCATTAACTTAAGGCTAAGTATTATTCCGCTCCTTATGGAATTAACTTGTGGTATGAATTATTACTTTTCTTTTCGGCATTAACTTCAAGCTATGCATTATTGATCTCCTTCTGGGATTAGCTTGTGCTAAGCATTCTTACTTTCGTTTTGCCATTAGCTTCGAGCTAAGCATTTTTCTAATTATTATGGAATTAGCTTTGTTTTATTTATGTACTTATTTTTATATATTTATTTATTTATTTTTATATATTCATTTATTTTATTTTTTTATTATTATTATTTTTTTTTTAATTTTTCGTTATTATGGAATTAGCTTGTGCTAAGCATTCTTATCCGTTTGGCATTAGCTTTGAGCCAAGCATTATTCCTCTGCTTATGGAATTTGATTGAGCTATGCATTCTTACTTTTATTTTGGCATTAGCTTCGAGCTAAGCATTATTCCTCTTCTTATGGACTTAGCTTGTGCTAAGAATTCTTACTTTCCCTTTGGCATTAGCTTTTAGCTATGCATTCTTACTTTCCTTTTGCCATTAGCTTCAAGCTAAGCATTAGTCCTATTCCTATGGAATTATATTTTGGGACTAGCTTCGAGATTAGTGATATTCTGTTCCTTGTGGAATTTGCTTGTCAGCTTGTGCTATGCATCCTTACTGATTGTTGTAGGATGTAATGGGGAGTTTTCGAAAGTTTAAAATATGTTTGAAATATTGTTTAAAGTTTTTCCATCTTTAAAATTGTTTAAAATTGGAAAATCGGATCTGAAATTTATTTTCAAAATGTCGGTTTTTATTAATTCAGATCCAACCGGTCGAACCGGCCGGTTCGATGGTTCTACTTGATCCAATTGACCGAATTGTAGAACCCCCCTTCTTATCGGGCGATAAATCGAGGCAGTTTATCGGAATATTCATTTAACTAGCGGAAGTAAAAGGATCTCTTTGTAATTTTTAAAACTTTGGAATGGGACTTAAATGAAATTATTAAAAATCTCTTCTTTAGAACATTTTAAAAAAAACTTTTTGTGATTTTGGAAAACTTTCTTAGGAGGATATTTGTTCGAGTGCTACACTATCAAGCTATCGGTATTGGTTTGAAAAGAAATCAGAGTTTTGAAAAGGTATTTTGGTGAATATTTTGAAAACCACTAGTGAGACGTGTAAATAACAAATTTACTAAAAGGACTACTTTGTAATAAAAGTCAAGTATGATCCATACCGGATTCGAGTTCGAAAGGTCTAAAGGGGAAATACTTAAATTTACTATTACATCACCAAAAATAAAAATTCTTTAGCATCGTTCATAGGTCCTCATACAACTTCCAAAAATCCCGGGCAAGACTTCGATCCGCTACTCGATCCATTCCGGTGGAGGGTTACTGACACTATTACCTGCAATTAAAAGGCATTTATATGAGCTATAAAACTCAGTAAGAAATCCGATGAAATATCGAACTTTGAAAATACGTTACATATAATATATAATATATAATATATATATAGTTATCCTTACTCACGTTTCAAACAACACAAGACAAACGGTTAATAACATAGTTCACAAAAACACATCATTCACACATAAACACTTACTTGTGCAAAATGACTAAAATGCACTTTTTGTGAAAAATCATGAAAAATCATTTTCGTTTTATCAGATCTGTGAAAGATTAATCTCTGTGCCTAGCAATAAACTATAAAGCGTTTCGAGTTTGTTCTATAAAATCACGTATTTCGTCTTAGTTGGATACCGGCCCACCGTATCCCGTTTATTCACTAAGCATTAACTTTTGTGCGTAGGAATAAACTATAAAGCGTTTCGAGCCCGTTCTATAAAATCACGTATTTCATCTTAGTTGGATATCGGCCCACCGTATCCTGTTTATTCACTAAGCATTAACTTTTGTGCTAGCAATAAACTATAAAGCGTTTCGACCCCGTGTTATTGTGGAATCAAACCACGCATTTCATTCTAGTCGGATACCGGCCCACCGTATCCCGTTTATTCACTAAGCATTCCATTATCTTTCAATTTTCAAAATAATGAAATGCAATTTCTCCAAAATCATGCTTTTGTCACACTAATTATGCAATTCACACATAACACCACAAATATAAATCAAGTACCATATAATCACACAATTACCATAACTTATCACATACTTATGCAATAATTCACACATATGTATATACACACAGCCATGCACAACACACATATACACACACACATCCAGCCAAACACATTTAATATGTCACCATCTAATACTTAAATATGTTTGTCAAGCAAGTACCCATTTTATCTATTACTTAACGAATTGATTACCACTTCTAGGCAATAAATCCTTTTTATGTTTGAGAAGGAATTAACACATCTTCTGCAGAAATTTAAGGTACACAATCCCAAGTTTCATCTTTCACAATCAACTATTTCAAGACAAGGAGGTTCAAGCACAAAACATCATAAATGACATTCATGATATAAAACTTAGAAATAATAGTAGACTAATTCCGAAAATTCCCAAATTAAATCCTTAAGCTCCTAACTGATCCAAGTTTTAGTTTATGAAGTTATTTTAAATTTTCATCAAATTTCGAATTTTCTTGGAATTAAAAACTACAAAATCCCTTTTTCAAAAAATAAATCCAAAACCTTAATTACTTTGAAACCTTTATGAAGAAACTTTTTTCCCCATTCAATACTTGCTGGGAAACAGATTCCAAAATTTTGAAATGACTGATTTTTCTGAAATTAAAATTTTGACCCAAAAGTTTGAAGATTTACACATGCAACCACACTAAAAGTTCTAAAATTCGTTTTTTTATGAAATACCTTTAACAATCTGAAATTTTATTTTTAATATACAGAAAACAAATTTAAAAAGTTACTTGAGGCCGAATTTTTGAAAATTACATATTTTACCCCCAAATCTCTATCTCTATACATACAAGATCAGTAGAAGTTCAAAATTTCATTTTCTTGTACAACCCTTTTTAAAATTAGAATTTCAATCAATAAATTCTGAAAAACAGTTTTGAAAACACGTTTAGGACTGAATTCTTGAAAATTACGAATTTGACCCAAAATTCTTTAGATCTATACATGCAACCCCATAAAGGTTCAAAAGCTCATTTTTCTTGCAACACTCTTTAAAATCTGAAATTTCTTTTAAGTTCTTGGCCAATAAAACTTTTATCTAAACATAAATGATGCATGCAAGAACAAGAAATTAACAATCAACATAACATTTCCATTCTTCCCCAAAAAGGCCTAATTTTCTCGAAATCTCTCCAAGTCTTTTAAGAAATTCTGAAAACCATTTTTTTAATATTGACACCCTTTAATTTCAGCAAGAAGTCTAAATTTCTTACCTTAATAACCGAAAGAAAAATGAAGTAAAATCGAAGGAAAATGCTTCAAAGGTTGATGCCAAGCTCTAGCCAAACTATTTTGATGGTGAAAGAGATGGGGGTGGATCTTCAAGTGAGATGTATATATTTTTTTTTTTTGGAGAATGGTGTTGTAGGCTACTCTAAGTCCAAGATTAAATAGAGGAATTTTAAAAATTATTTTTCATTTTCTTTAAAAAATGGAGGTGAGGTGGAAGAAGAACGAGGAAGAAGAGTGTAGAATTAAACTAGGTGAAATATTATTAAATAATTATTTAGCCTCTTTTTTTTACTAACAAACACTCACATACGGGTTGATATACATATATAATATAATATTATAAAATCAAGCAATGCATGTAAGATCCATGTATGTATGCATGTATGCTATCAAGTAAAGTCTTATATATACACATATATAGTGTATGTGTATGGTATTATCACATTTAATAAATCAAATATAGCATATAGTAGTCTATTTCACATAATTCACATAAGTTTCCTAGCAATAAATCCACCAATTAAATAGAGCACATAAATAATTCACATAATTAAATTCAAGTAAAATCTCACGTAAGGATTTTTTTTCGAGTTTGGGAAGGTTAGATTTGAGTTTTTAGGGTTTTGGAAAGGTGGGGTGTTACAATCTCCCCCCCTTAAAGAAATTTTGTCCCCAAAATTTGTTACCTGACCCGAACAATTCCGGGTAACGTTCGCACATTTCCTCTTCTCGTTCCCACGTGGCTTCTCCGGGTGTATGGTTTTTCCAAAGGATTTTAACGAATTTTAGGTCTCGGTTTCGAATGGTTTTGGTTTGGAATCAAGTATTTGGGAAGGTTTCTCTTTGTAGGATAGGTTAGGGTTTAGTTCGATTGGTTCGGTTTTTAATACGTGGTCTGAACTGCGAATATATTTCTGAAGCATTGAAACGTGAAACACATTGTGAAAGTTGGATAAATTGGGTGGTAAGGCTAGTCGGTAGGCTCGAGTACCAACTTTGTCGAGAATTTCGAATGGGCCAATAAAGCGCGGTTCTAATTTTCCCTTTTTCCCAAATCGCATAATCCCTTTGAAAGGTGCCACTTTTAGGAATACGGAGTCTCCGACTTCAAACCCTAAGTCTCTTCTTCGAGTGTTGGAATAAATTTCTTGCCGATCTTGGGCGATTTGCATTTTCTCTCGAATATTTTTGATTATGTCGACGGTTTGTTGGACTAGGTCGGGGCCAAGGAATTTTCTTTCGCCAATTTCGTCCCAATGCAGCGGGGACCTACACTTGCGGCCATAAAGATCTTCGTAGGGTGCCATTCCGATTGATGAGTGAAAGCTATTGTTGTACGCGAATTCGATTAGTGGTAGGCGGGATTCCCAATTTCCTCCAAAGTCAAGAATACAAGCGCGGAGAAGGTCTTCTAAGGTTTTGATAGTTCGTTCGGATTGAGCGTCGGTTTGGGAGTGATAGGCAGTGCTAACGTTTAATCGTGTTCCGAGGGTTCCGTGCAAACTTTTCCAGAATTTTGACGTAAATCGAGGGTCTCGGTCGGAAATAATGGTGGTGGGGATGCCGTGAAGTCGGACTATCTCACGGACTTATAGTTCGGCCAGCTTCTCTAAACTGAAGGTCATTCGGACCGGGAGAAAGTGAGCCGTTTCGGTGAGTCGGTCAACGATCACCCAAATGGCGTCGGATCCCCTTTGGGTTTTCGGAAATCCTTGCACAAAGTCCATTGTGACAGCTTCCCATTTCCACTATGGAATAAGGTTCGATTGAAGTAGTTCTCCGGGTCTTTGGTGTTCCGCTTTGACTTTTGGGCACACTAGGCATTCGGCGACAAATCGTACCACGTCTTTCTTCATTCCAGGCCACCAATAAAGCTTTTTGAGGTCTTGGTACATCTTGGTCTCTCCGGGATGGCAAGTGTACGCGGTTTGGTGAGCTTCGGTTAAGATTAGTCGGTGAATGTTGGGGCTAAATACCTAACACACAAGTGCACGTATCGCAAACAAGTAGTAAAAGTGGACTCGTGAGAGTCGGATGTCGATCCCACAGGGAATACTCAAATTACCTAATCCTAAGTACCAAATTCTAACAATCATGATTTTTATCCAGCCTACGCAAGTTTGTCAATTTAAATCAATTAAACAATTAAACTAATTAAGAAAGCAAATAATCACGAGATAATATCAATATAAAAACGGATCTAGGATTTTATCTTACCCCTATGCGATAATTCATCACCCAATTAACCTCTATCATGCAAGTTACGATTCCCGATTATTAACCCGAGACACTCAATTACTCATAACCCGCTGTCGCGTGTATTATGAGTCTATTATTCATAAACGATTCACTATATGTCTATGCAAACTTAGTATGAATAAAGGATTAAACAACAAGTCTCGAAAACGGCTACCTAAGGTATTATCTATATGTCTACGACAATACATGCAATTAACACACTCATCCGGTGAAAACTACTCGAAGGTTCTTCTATCCTTGTTCTAATTATTAAAACGATCTGTCAATCAATTCTAACAATAACATATAGCAACATAAATTAGCTACGTTCATGCGCTAAATAAGATCAAATAGAAGAAATAATCAAAGAATTTAAACTTGCATAATATTAGAAAAATAGGTTCGAATCACCACATAGGGTTCCAACAAAATCCTATATTAAAAACTTAGCTACTCATGTTCTCTACGAAAAGTATAATAAAAATACGAAAAATCATAAAAGTTATGAATAAAAATAAAGGGAGAACTATGATGAAGAATCGTCAAGTCTTCGTCTTCGTTGCTCCGTTCTCTTGCTCCTAGATTGCGCGTAAAAAGAGATATCCTTAATTGTGTGCTGTTTGGCCTTTTATAGGGTGTAAAAATATAAGAGGGTGGTTTCCTTGTGTAATTAAACTTCCTTCACTACGCCACTTCGTGAACTCGGACGCCCGTGCTAGAATTCCCACTGAAATTCGGACGGCCGTGCGGTCTTCAATTCTTCGAAGTTTTGATTTTTTTACTTTTGACCCACTTTTTCTCCAAAATTGCATTTTTTACCCCATAAGTTTCCAATTCATCAATTTGTACCTAAAATACAAATAATCAACATTTTAAGCACCAATTAGCGTTAAAACACACCAAAAGCTCCAATTAAAAGGTACAATTAAGTGTAAAAATATACACTTAACACACCCCCAAACTTGAACTTTTGCTTGTCCTCAAGTAAAATCAATTTATGAGCACAAAACTCGACTATACATCTGATTACATAGATCAATTGATCAATTTTGCGTTTTCAGAACTTGCAATTATGATGACAATTCCTAGGCATTCGCAAGCTTAACATTCAACGGGACTTAGTCACTTACCATCACCAAAAACCACAAATCATACAATTGCTTCAAGTATCCAATATTTGCAAATTAAAGATAGAAAGAATTTATACTTACATGTATATATTTGACTCCAAATACTCATCAAATTATTCTACTCAACTAATATTGCGCATTAAGCTATTGGGATCATTGGGACTTTGTGGCTTTCCATTGTTAGGCTCTTTGGTCCGAGGTAGGTAATATGTGGCTATTTTTCTTGAATTGAGGTGATTACGCCAACAATTGAAAGCTAGGCGTTTGAAACAATGAATTCACCTCTAAGGACTTTAATAAACTCGATTCTCAAAAGTATAAAAGTCTCCACTTTTGCTTTTGAGACAATAGATCGAGCTTTCAAAACAATTCAACAACTAGTCCTTACTTCTCCCTTATATTTTCTTCTTCTTCTTTCTCTCTTTTATATATATATATATATATATATATATATATATATATATATATATATATATATATATATATATATATATATATATATATATATATATATATATATATATATATATATATATATATATATATATATATATATATATATTGTAACACCCCGCGTCTCCGATAATTTAATATTTCATTAATTAGTATCTATTTAGTTAACGTGATTTTATCTCTTATGTGCGTTTATTTGTTTAAGATTTTATTTATGTGATAACCGGTGAAAATTCATATAGAATGCATTAGTCCGAAATAATTTTTGGACGGATTTAAATTGATCATCTTAGTTAATTATTAATCTAGAGGTTAATTATACTCTTTTGTTTGCTAGAACTTATTTGTTAGGAGAATTTTAAAATCACATATTTTCTTAAATAAAAATAGAAAATCCCTCCTATTCATCCCTCAATTTTGACCATGGTACAACATATGACCAAATATTTTCCTTGAGTACAACCCTTGTCTAGGTGAGCCCATGTGCATTAAGATTTTTCCTTTTTGAATTTCTTTTGGAGAGTTAAATGAAATTGCAAAGAAGTCCCTCTAGATAATTCCTAAGTTTTCCTAAATTGCAAAAAGACCACTCCTTAATCATTAAGCATACAAGTCCCTCACAACTCTATAAATAGAACCCAAGCCTTCATCTATTTCTCATTTTTCTCTACACATTCTAAAATCAAAATCTCTTTCTCCTCTTCTCCCAATTTTCGAAATTATAGTATAGGAAAGCCCCAAATTCTCTCTTTCAAGTGTAAAATTCTTGGCCAAAGGAGTAAGTCTTCTTCATCTTCTTTCTTTTCTTCATTTTCGAAAATTTCAAGAAACTAAGATTCTCTTCCCCTCTTTCTAAAATTTCTTCTTCTTCTCCTTGTAGAAAGGAAAGAATACCCTCCCAATTTTCTAAGAAGATTAAGGTGAGAATTTCATATTCTTGCTACAAGTGATTCTTCACCAATATTATTTCTTATTTCTCCTTTTTTGTTCTTAATGGCCGAAAATTTGGGAAGTTATAGTACTTTAATTGTTTATTGTTAGATCATCCATGCATGTAATGATTTAAGCTTTAATTGAAATAATCTTGAAGAACTAAGAATAATATGATGTATGTATATATATATATACTAGACCTGCGTGATCTTAAGGAAACTTCGATCCAGGGTTTTCGTAAACCTGCGTGGTCGAAGAAAGTACTTGATCCATGGTTTATTTATAATCGATATGTGCTATATATATAAGTATATGTTTCTATGTGTATATATATATCGACCTACGCGGTTGTAAGTGTACTCCCTTCGAGTCGAGGAAGCTTGCAATCCATGGTTTATGATCTATGAGTAATAATAATATACGAAGTAAAAACCGAGGACAAGATTAATAAAAATAGAATTTTGTGTGATTGAATTGTTGATGGTTCGAATATTTTGGAAAAAAAATGGAATAAACGGAAATTTGGTGCTACTTGAAAGAAAACTTCAAGTCTCTTGAGAAAGAGGGCTTGAACTTTAATTAATAAAACTTGGAGATAGTAATTATAAATAACCGAATGCTTTGAGTTGTTTTGCTATATGTGATCTATGCTCTTTGCTTGAATCGTTATGTGTCTTACTCGCTTTTGTGATTTTGTGACTAAACTATGTGCCTTAGTGAAATATGTGGAAATATGTGTGATTATGTGAAAGCTAACTTTGAATATGTGAAATGAAGAATATATACTCACTTCACTTGCACGTTTTTAAAGTTGGGAAATCTCGTAAAACATAGATCGAATAAGCATGGGGTATGAGGGACCGGTACCCCAAAAATGAGATGAAGAGTGTGTGGTTTGATTCCACTTATGAAACGGGTTCCAAATAAATGAAGGCTAATTGTCTATGGTTTTACTTGATTTTCCAAAGGATATCCGAATAAAAATATTTTTCTCACACGCCTAATCAAATTGCTTGAAATGAATGAAAGTATGTACTAACCTCACTTGCACGTTTTTTTTTAAATTTTAAAGTCTTGTAAAACATAGATCGAATAAGCACGGGGTATGAGGGACCGGTACCCCAAAAATGAGATGAAGAGTGTGTGGTTTGATTCCACTTATGAAACGGGTTCCAAATAAATGAAGGCTTATTGTCTATGGTTTTACTTGATTTTCCAAAGGATATCCGAACAAAAATGTTTTTCCCACACATTGTATGAGCACTTGAATGAATGTGTGTGTAAAATAATGACGACTCCCTTGTAAGGGATTTACTCTTATTCCTTATGAAATGATGAAAGGAAGGTCTAAGAGGTAAAATGAGAAGCTCTAAGAGGTTATCTGAGAAGGTAAAGGTAAATTGGTAAAGTTCCTCAATGAAATGACGATTGAGGTCAAATCGAAATGTTTTTATTGTGTATACGTGTGATTCGAGATGGGATATATACATATATACATATCATAAATATATGCTTGTTTGCCTATGTGTATTCGATATTTTTTTGGAATTCTCATTGAGTCCAAAAGACTCATATAGGTGTTGAAATGCTTGTAGGTACTTTCAATCCCGAGCACGAGTCGTAAAGTTGGAGTCGAGTTCGAGGATCGAGGGATGTGTTCATATGGAAGGCGTGTGGATCTTGTGTGCTCTTAATTTAGCCATATTGTTTTACTTATATAGTTTAATTTTAAAGACTTTCGATACCGTCTTAGATATCTATTATCGTACTCTTCCACCCCTCGGGGGGTCTTATTAGTAAGAACATTGCATCTAATAATAATTAGGATTTTGATTTCCTCTTTTTGCCAAACTTCAATATAATGCTTATCGGTTAATTATATGTTGTGTTCTGCCCTGTTGTTCGATAATCCGTATTAAATATACTTTCTGTTTAGAATTGCATATAATTTTACAAAGTCATAGGTCTTTCTGTTAGGGTTATTTTGGTAGGTCTTTTGCATCATTTGGACAAGTCAGGAATTTATTATAAATTAATTTCCGTAACTGTGCACATACTGAGTCATTTTAGGACATGCATCAATATATGAAGTTTTTCTTCCTCAAATGAATCCATTTAACTTGTAATATGTTCTTAACTGACTTATCTACTTTCTTATAAAATTTGGTAGTTTTTATAACAGTAGGGAATTTATAAATAATTTTCAAAGCTCCCTCTCCTGTTCTGAATTTTTAAACTGTACAGTTGCATATGTTTAATTATTGCTCTCAAATGACTAACGATATTTTAAAATTGTTTTAACTGAGTAATTTCGACCCATATTAGAGTATGTGGTTAAATTTTCAAAGTATTTTCATGAAGGGTTCAAGAGATATTAATTTTCTAAGTTGATCTACCAAATCTGTCCGAAATTCCTAATCTTTACTCTTGATAATTTCAATAATCTAGTCATGCATGTTCCTTTTGTGATATTTGGTGAAGTGTATATGATATAGTATTATGTGGACACTCTTCCTCTGATTTTAAAAGAAAAATTTATGCGTAACTTTCTATTGATAGAAGGTGATTTCTAAAACGAGCATTACACACTCATTATTTTCTATAAGTCTTCCGCTAGCATATTCTAAATTACTAAGTAGGTGTAATTAGAAAATGGGTGTCACACATACGTGGTATCAGAGCAACGTTCCCCGGAAACTTCCATATGAACTTAAAGATCTCCGAAATCCTCGAATGACGACATCAACTAAGAACTCGGGCAGGTATGTGTTTATGTGTGCACATTTCTTAACTAATGAGAAGTGTTTATTTGTTTAAAGTGCTAAAATGTCGGGAGCACAAACTCGAGCTCAAAACGCCGCTAACGGTCCGAACGATCAATCTCGCACCATACAAGACCTCACCTCCCTCGTCCGAGAACAAAATGAACAAATCCAACGCCTTGTTAACCTCCAAAACCAGAACCCTCCACCTCCACCAACTCAAAATACCGCACCCCAAGCCATTTACGAAAGGTTTCTAAGAATGCACCCCGCCGAATTCCATGGAGGCCCCGATCCAACCATAGCCGAAGAATGGATCAAATCCCTCGAATTCATTTTCGACTACATGGAAATGTCCGACCGAGATCGAATCCATTGTTCTCTTTTCCTACTGAAGAACGAAGCCCGTCATTGGTGGGAAGGTACCAAAGAATGAATTGACCTAACGAACACTACTTGGAGCGCTTTCAAAATTTTGTTCTTCGAAAAGTACTTTTCCAAAAACCTCCGATCTCAGAAGCTAAAGGAATTTCTCGAGCTAAAGCAAGGCAACTTGTCCGTAGCCGAGTACGTAAGGCGATTCGAACAAGGATGTCTCTACGCCCCATTCATATCCCGAGACGCCGACGAAAAGGCCAACCATTTCCTTAGAGGCCTCAACCCGGTGATTCAACGAGATGTCCGCATGTCTTCCGTAACGACTTTTCGGAAAATAGTCGACAAAGCACTCGAAGCAGACCAAGCCGAGCAAGAGATCCGTCAATCTCGATCCGTTCCACCCGCCACTACTCACAAATGGAAGAGGCCCCACCCCGGACCAGGCCAAAACAAGGGAAAACGTCCAATGATTCAAAACCATGATACACCACCAGCCCGACCGATTTGCCCAAAATTTCGGAAACCTCACTTTGGACTCTGCGTTCAAGGCACCAACAATTGTTATCGCTGTGGAAAACCAGGGCATTTGATAAGGGATTTCCCACAACCCCCACCGCAAAACCGAGCCCCCGGTCGAGTGTTCGCAATGACCAAAGATCAAGCTGAAGCCGACCCTTCGATGATAGCAGGTACAATTTACGTTTGTAACAATCTCGTTTATGCTCTAGTTGATTCCGGATCGACTCACTCATTCGTCTCGAGTACCCTCGCCGCCAAATTCCCGATAACCCCTACCACATCTAGTAAATTATTCACAATTCGCTTACCGTCCGGCAATGACTTAGTATCCGATCTCTTTTTCAAAGATTGCCCAATCCAAATCCAAAAGAAACCACTCAATTCCTACCTCATAATTCTCCCTATAGACCATTTCGAAGTAATTCTCGGAATGGATTGGTTGTCCACATATAAAGCCCAAATCAATTGTGCGACCAAAACCGTCTATCTTTCTTTACCCCACGATCAAATAGTAGAATTCCAAGGGTCCTATTCACCTTCACTCAAAATCCTCTCCGCCGTCAAAACACTTAAGCTCGCCCGAAAGGGGCATTGTTGTCATTTGGTCGACATAGTCGAAATCTCCGACGAAAATAAACCCGAGCCATCCAAAGTACCAACCGTTTGTGATTTTCCCGATGTCTTTCCCGAAGATCTCCCCGGTCTTCCACCCGATCGTGAAATTGAATTTGAGATCAACCTAATTCCCGGTGCAACTCCTATTTCCAAAGCACCCTACCGCATGGCCCCGTTAGAACTTAAAGAGCTCAAAGACCAAATCCAAGAGCTTATCGATAAGAAGTTTGTTCGCCCTAGCTTCTCCCCTTGGGGAGCTCCCGTCCTCTTCGTCAAAAAGAAAGACGGAACCCTCCGCCTATGTATCGACTACCGAGAGCTTAACAAAGTCACGATCAAAAATAAATATCCTCTACCGAGAATCGACGACCTTTTCGACCAACTCCAAGGCTCCACGGTATACTCAAAGATCGATCTCCGTTCCGGATATCACCAATTGAAAATCAAGAAAGAAGATATCGAAAAATCCGCTTTCCGAACTCGTTACGGCCATTACGAGTTTGTAGTAATGCCATTCGGTCTAACCAACGCCCCGACCGCTTTCATGGATTTAATGAACCGAATCTTCCGGAAGTACCTCGACCAATTTGTGATCGTGTTCATCGACGACATCTTAATCTACTCCCGAAATGATGAAGAACACGAAGAACATTTGAGAATCGTGCTCCAAACCCTCCGAGAAAACCAACTTTACGCAAAATTCTCCAAATGTGAATTTTGGTTACGCCAAGTCCACTTCCTTGGGCACGTGATCTCGAAAGAAGGAATATCGGTAGATTCAAGCAAGATCGAAGCCGTTTGCAATTGGCCGACTCCCCGAAATGTTGGAGAAATCCGAAGCTTCCTCGGTCTCGCGGGTTACTATCGACGATTCGTTCCGAACTTCTCCAAAATCGCTTCTCCACTCACTCGATTGACCCGAAAGGAAACCAAGTACCAATGGACCGCCGAATGTGAGTCTAGCTTCCAAGAGCTCAAGAATCGATAAACTTCCGCCCCAGTTCTTGCCTTACCCGACAAAACCGGAAAATACGTAGTCTATAGCGATGCTTCGAAGCACGGACTCGGAGCCGTCCTAATGCAAAATGGAAACGTAATTGCCTATGCCTCTCGTCAATTGAAAGACTACGAGAAAAATTACCCGACGCACGACTTGGAACTTGCCGCCGTAGTTTTCGCCCTCAAATTTTGGAGGCACTATCTCTACGGAGAGAAGTGTTCGATCTTCACCGACCACAAAAGCCTAAAGTACTTCTTCACCCAAAAGGATCTTAACATGAGACAAAGACGATGGCTCGAATTGGTCAAAGATTACGATTGCGAAATACTTTACCACCCCGGTAAAGCTAATGTCGTGGCCGATGCTCTTAGCCGGAAGTCCATGTGCGCATTAATCATTGAACCGCCGCTCAAGTCGACTATCAAATCCGCCCAACTCCTTGATGATCAACTTCTAAAAATCCGAGAAAGCTTATCAACCGGTCGAAATCCCAATTTCTCGATCTCCGACGGCGAAGTCTTAAAATTCCAAGGAAGAATTTGCGTTCCAGCAAACAAAGAGATAAAAGAATTAATTCTCGGTGAAGCTCACAAAACCCCCTACTCTTGCCACCCGGGTGAAACAAAAATGTACCAAGACGTGAAGAAATTATATTGGTGGCCCGGAATGAAGAAAGTCATAGCCAAGTTCGTGTCCGAATGCCTAGTTTGTCAACAAGTTAAGACGGAACACCAACGGCCCGGCGGACTTCTTCAACCCAACCTCATACCCGAATGGAAGTGGGAAAGAGTAACCATGGATTTCGTTCAAGGATTTCCAAAAACTCAAAAAGGTTCCGACTCAATATGGGTGATAGTTGATCGCCTAACCAAATCCGCTCACTTTCTACCAGTCAAGACTACCTTTAGTCTCGAAAAGCTAGCCGAACTTTACATCCGAGAAATTGTCCGACTCCATGGGATTCCTATATCAATTATTTCCGATCGAGACCCCCGATTCACTTCAAAATTTTGGAAGAGCTTGCACGAAGCAATGGGGACCCGTCTAGCCTTTAGTACGGCATACCATCCGCAAACCGACGGTCAATCCGAGAGAACGATCAAAACTCTCGAAGATATGCTCCGAGCATGCATAATGGATTTTGGTGGTAATTGGGAAAGCCGGCTACCGCTCATCGAATTCTCGTACAATAATAGTTACCAATCATCAATCGAAATGGCGCCATACGAAGCATTGTACGGAAGAAAATGCCGATCTCCAATCCATTGGGACGAAGTCGGCGAGCGAAAATTATTGGGCCCCGAACTAGTCCAACACACCGTCGACATAATCAAAAACATCCGGGAGAAAATGAAGTCGGCCCAAGATCGCCAACAAAAGTACGCAAATAAAAGGAGACGAGACTTAGAATTCAATGTTGGCGACCACGTATTTCTAAAAGTCGCTCCACTCAAAGGAATTATGCGATTCGGAAAACGAGGGAAGCTAAGCCCTCGATATATTGGACCTTTCGAAATTCTCAATCGAATTGGTACTCAAGCCTATAGCCTTGCCCTACCACCACATCTATCTCAAATACACAATGTCTTTCACGTATCCATGCTCCGAAAATACCTTCCTAAGCCCGACCACGTCCTTGAATTCGAACCTATAGACTTATCCCCAAACCTATCTTTTATCGAAGAACCCATTCAAATCTTAGACCGAAAGGTTAAGAAACTCCGAAATAAAGAAATCCGCCTTATCAAAATTCTTTGGAAAAACCATTCTCCGGACGAGGCAACGTGGGAACTCGAGGATGAGATTGAGAGTCGGTACCCGGACATAATAAAGAAAGGTACAAATTTCGGGGACGAAATTTCTTTAAGGGGGGGAGATTGTAACACCCCGCGTCTCCGATAATTTAATATTTCATTAATTAGCATCTATTTAGTTAACGTGATTTTATCTCTTATGTGCGTTTATTTGTTTAAGATTTTATTTATGTGATAACCGGTGAAAATTCATATAGAATGCATTAGTCCGAAATAATTTTTGGACGGATTTAAATTGATCATCTTAGTTAATTATTAATCTAGAGGTTAATTATACTCTTTTGTTTGCTAGAACTTATTTGTTAGGAGAATTTTAGAATCACATATTTTCTTAAATAAAAATAGAAAATTCCTCCTATTCATCCCTCAATTTTGACCATGGTACAACATATGACCAAATATTTTCCTTGAGTACAACCCTTGTCTAGGTGAGCCCATGTGCATTAAGATTTTTTCTTTTTGAATTTCTTTTGGAGAGTTAAATGAAATTGCAAAGAAGTCCCTCTAGATAATTCCTAAGTTTTCCTAAATTGCAAAAAGACCACTCCTTAATCATTAAGCATACAAGTCCCTCACAACTCTATAAATAGAACCCAAGCCTTCATCTATTTCTCATTTTTCTCTACACATTCTAAAAATCAAAATCTCTTTCTCCTCTTCTCCCAATTTTCGAAATTATAGTATAGGAAAGCCCCAAATTCTCTCTTTCAAGTGTAAAATTCTTGGCCAAAGGAGTAAGTCTTCTTCATCTTCTTTCTTTTCTTCATTTTCGAAAATTTCAAGAAACTAAGATTCTCTTCCCCTCTTTCTAAAATTTCTTCTTCTTCTCCTTGTAGAAAGGAAAGAACACCCTCCCAATTTTCTAAGAAGATTAAGGTGAGAATTTCATATTCTTGCTACAAGTGATTCTTCACCAATATTATTTCTTATTTCTCCTTCTTTGTTCTTAATGGCCGAAAATTTGGGAAGTTATAGTACTTTAATTGTTTATTGTTAGATCATCCATGCATGTAATGATTTAAGCTTTAATTGAAATAATCTTGAAGAACTAAGAATAATATGATGTATGTATATATATATACTAGACCTGCGTGATCTTAAGGAAACTTCGATCCATGGTTTTCGTAAACCTGCGTGGTCGAAGAAAGTACTTGATCCATGGTTTATTTATAATCGATATGTGCTATATATATAAGTATATGTTTCTATGTGTATATATATATCGACCTACGCGGTTGTAAGTGTACTCCCTTCGGGTCGAAGAAGCTTGCAATCCATGGTTTATGATCTATGAGTAATAATAATATACGAAATAAAAACCGAGGACAAGATTAATAAAAATGGAATTTTGTGTGATTGAATTGTTGATGGTTCGAATATTTTGGAAAAAAAATGGAATAAACGGAAATTTGGTGCTACTTGAAAGAAAACTTCAAGTCTCTTGAGAAAGAGGGCTTGAACTTTAATTAATAAAACTTGGAGATAGTAATTATAAATAACCGAATGCTTTGAGTTGTTTTGCAATATGTGATCTATGCTCTTTGCTTGAATCGTTATGTGTCTTACTTGCTTTTGTGATTTTGTGACTAAACTATGTGCCTTTGTGAAATATGTGGAAATATGTGTGATTATGTGAAAGCTAACTTTGAATATGTGAAATGAAGAATATATACTAACTTCACTTGCACGTTTTTAAAGTTGGGAAATCTCGTAAAACATAGATCGAATAAGCACGGGGTATGAGGGACCGGTACCCCAAAAATGAGATGAAGAGTGTGTGGTTTGATTCCACTTATGAAACGGGTTCCAAATAAATGAAGGCTTATTGTCTATGGTTTTACTTGATTTTCCAAAGGATATCCGAATAAAAATATTTTTCTCACACGCCTAATCAAATTGCTTGAAATGAATGAAAGTATGTACTAACCTCACTTGCACGTTTTTTTTTAAATTGGAAAGTCTTGTAAAACATAGATCGAATAAGCACGGGGTATGAGGGACCGGTACCCCAAAAATGAGATGAAGAGTGTGTGGTTTGATTCCACTTATGAAACGGGTTCCAAATAAATGAAGGCTTATTGTTTATGGTTTTACTTGATTTTCCAAAGGATATCCGAACAAAAATGTTTTTCCCACACATTGTATGAGCACTTGAATGAATGTGTGTGTAAAATAATGACGACTCCCTTGTAAGGGATTTACTCTTATTCCTTATGAAATGATGAAAGGAAGGTCTAAGAGGTAAAATGAGAAGGTCTAAGAGGTTATCTGAGAAGGTAAAGGTAAATTGGTAAAGTTCCTCAATGAAATGACGATTGAGGTCAAATCGAAATGTTTTTATTGCGTGTGGATCTTGTGTGCTCTTAATTTAGCCATATTGTTTTACTTATATAGTTTAATTTTAAAGACTTTCGATACCTGCTTAGATATCTATTATCGTACTCTTCCACCCCTCGGGGGGTGTTATTAGTAAGAACATTGCATCTAATAATAATTAGGATTTTGATTTCCTCTTTTTGCCAAACTTCTATATAATACTTATCGGTTAATTATATGTTGTGTTCTGCCTTGTTGTTCGATAATCCGTATTAAATATACTCTCTGTTTAGAATTGCACGTAATTTTACAAAGTCATAGGTCTTTCTGTTAGGGTTATTTTGGTAGGTCTTTTGCATCATTTGGACAAGTCAGGAATTTATTATAAATTAATTTCCGTAACTGTGCACATGCTGAGTCATTTTAGGACATGCATCAATATATGAAGTTTTTCTTACTCAAATGAATCCATTTAACTTGGAATATGTTCTTAACTGACTTATCTACTTGCGTATAAAATTTGGTAGTTTTTAGAACAGTAGGGAATTTATAAATAATTTTCAAAGCTCCCTCTCCTGTTCTGAATTTTTAAATTGTACAGTTGCATATGTTTAATTATTGCTCTCAAATTACTAACGATATTTTAAAACTGTTTTAACTGAGTAATATCGACCCATATTAGAGTATGTGGTTAAATTTTCAAAGTATTTTCATGAACAAATTAATATCTCTTGAACCCTTCATGAAAATACTTTGAAAATTTAACCACATACTCTAATATGGGTCGATATTACTCAGTTAAAACAGTTTTAAAATATCGTTAGTAATTTGAGAGCAATAATTAAACATATGCAACTGTACA
This sequence comes from Erythranthe guttata, assembly GCF_056151865.1. Taxonomy (NCBI): domain Eukaryota; kingdom Viridiplantae; phylum Streptophyta; class Magnoliopsida; order Lamiales; family Phrymaceae; genus Erythranthe; species Erythranthe guttata. The sequence goes on from NC_142541.1 coordinate 8,096,576, forward strand.
GTTTAAAAATTCAGAACAGGAGAGGGAGCTTTGAAAATTATTTATAAATTCCCTACTGTTCTAAAAACTACCAAATTTTATACGCAAGTAGATAAGTCAGTTAAGAACATATTCCAAGTTAAATGGATTCATTTGTGTAAGAAAAACTTCATATATTGATGCATGTCCTAAAATGACTCAGCATGTGCACAGTTACGGAAATTAATTTATAATAAATTCCTGACTTGTCCAAATGATGCAAAAGACCTACCAAAATAACCCTAACAGAAAGACCTATGACTTTGTAAAATTACGTGCAATTCTAAACAGAGAGTATATTTAATACGGATTATCGAACAACAGGGCAGAACACAACATATAATTAACCGATAAGTATTATATAGAAGTTTGGCAAAAAGAGGAAATCAAAATCCTAATTATTATTAGATGCAATGTTCTTACTAATAACACCCCCCGAGGGGTGGAAGAGTACGATAATAGATATCTAAGAAGGTATCGAAAGTCTTTAAAATTAAACTATATAAGTAAAACAATATGGCTAAATTAAGAGCACACAAGATCCACACGCCTTCCATATGAACACATCCCTCGATCCTCGAACTCGACTCCAACTTTACGACTCGTGCTCGGGATTGAAAGTACCTACAAGCATTTCAACACCTATATGAGTCTTTTGGACTCAATCAGAATTCCAAAAAAATATCGAATATACATAGGCAAACAAGCATATAATTATGATATGTATATATGTATATATCCCATCTCGAATCACACATATACACAATAAAAACATTTCGATTTGACCTCAATCGTCATTTCATTGAGGAACTTTACCAATTTACCTTTACCTTCTCAGATAACCTCTTAGACCTTCTCATTTTACCTCTTAGACCTTCCTTTCATCATTTCATAAGGAATAAGAGTAAATCCCTTACAAGGGAGTCGTCATTATTTTACACACACATTCATTCAAGTGCTCATACAATGTGTGGGAAAAACATTTTTGTTCGGATATCCTTTGGAAAATCAAGTAAAACCATAAACAATAAGCCTTCATTTATTTGGAACCCGTTTCATAAGTGGAATCAAACCACACACTCTTCATCTCATTTTTGGGGTACCGGTCCCTCATACCCCGTGCTTATTCGATCTATGTTTTACAAGACTTTCCAAAAAAAAACGTGCAAGTGAGGTTAGTACATACTTTCATTCATTTCAAGCAATTTGATTAGGCGTGTGAGAAAAATATTTTTATTCGGATATCCTTTGGAAAATCAAGTAAAACCATAGACAATAAGCCTTCATTTATTTGGAACCCGTTTCATAAGTGGAATCAAACCACACACTCTTCATCTCATTTTTGGGGTACCGGTCCCTCATACCCCGTGCTTATTCGATCTATGTTTTACGAGATTTCCCAACTTTAAAAACGTGCAAGTGAAGTTAGTATATATTCTTCATTTCACATATTCAAAGTTAGCTTTCACATAATCACACATATTTCCACATATTTCACAAAGGCACATAGTTTAGTCACAAAATCACAAAAGCAAGTAAGACACATAACGATTCAAGCAAAGAGCATAGATCACATATTGCAAAACAACTCAAAGCATTCGGTTATTTATAATTACTATCTCCAAGTTTTATTAATTAAAGTTCAAGCCCTCTTTCTCAAGAGACTTGAAGTTTTCTTTCAAGTAGCACCAAATTTCCGTTTATTCCATTTTTTTTCCAAAATATTCGAACCATCAACAATTCAATCACACAAAATTCCATTTTTATTAATCTTGTCCTCGGTTTTTACTTCGTATATTATTATTACTCATAGATCATAAACCATGGATTGAAGCATATATATATTTTCCCTTTTTTTTTTTTAAGAAGAAGAAAGACCTTATGAGAATTTTCGACCGAACTTCAAGGGGTAATTAAAAAATCTCCACTTTTCTACCTTCTACATATTGGCTAAAAGAAAGAACACCTTTTCTCCGAGGCTCAAATCAAGGTTCTAAGGATAAGTTCGATAAAAAGGTAGGCTTGAAAGGCTCAAACGGTTCAAAGAAGGCCCAAATCATATCCCAAATCACTTACTACCCAATACTTCGTATCATAAATGTCCTAAGGTGAGATTTAAAACCGAACAAAGCATGATTTAGCACAAATAAATTCCAAATTGAAAATACAAAACATTCAACCAAAGCAATGCACAAGGTGTGATTCCTAGCAATAATTCACTTCTACGTTCCGTTGAATCGAAATCTAAACGAATATCTAATCCTTATCAACATAAAACAAGTAATCTCATCATCAAACATTGACAATCCCCCATCATCATAATTCATCGATGCGTCGATCCAAGCAAAACTATTTTTTTTTCTTTAATAAAGCAAATGATAAAACGACAACTAAAACAAAAACTAAAACATGCAAAACTAACAATCAAGTAAAACACAATTAAAACACACATAAAAGAAAAAAAATAAATAACCACCCCCAAACTTAAAATTCACATTGCCCTCAATGTGATTCGCCCGGAGTTTAAGGATAGAAAACACCTGTTTAAACGTCTGGCCCATCATCAGGTTGCTCACAAACTCCACCGTGCGCATGAGCATCACCATCCTCCTCATCCTCCAATAGCTCGGGTACCGAATCTAGAATCGGTGCGGTCAACGCTTCCGGTTCGGCGCACTTGGGAGTACCGCACGCCAAATGGCGCACAATAGCTTGGAGCATCTTCCCCGACCACCGTTGAAGGGATTCGATAGTGCTAACTTTGTGCTTCACCGTGGCTAGCCGATTTCTAGTAATGACCAACTCTTGCTCCATTCTCCTTTGAAAACGGTGGTCCGAACTTGTGCTTGGACCCTCGGGTGGAGCTAATTGTTGGCCATCGACGGGTTGCTCTCCACCATAGATGGTGCCTTGAATTGTCAGGCCGCAAGATTACTAATCGGCTTCCGAATCTGTGTGTCAATGTCCGTCATCTTGGTTGGAACCTTCGCCTTCTTGCATAGGCCGGTCACGAGGCAAGGGAAATAGAACCCTTTCGAGTTGTTGATCATGGAGATCCAAAAGCGGTCGGATATGATCTCCCTAATATTGATTGGTGTGCCCTTTAAAATGTAATACGCAAGAGCACACCTTTCATGATTCACTTGAGTCCACGAGCGGGTGGGGATGAGGTTGGCGCATACGAAAGTAATGCAGGCCTTGCCTATTTGGTGGATGCATATCCACTCCAACTCGTATTCTTCCTCGGTGGAGAATTCGGACCAAATTGGGGGCCCATCGCACAACACCTCGCCGAGTTGATCTTTTGTTACTACGAGTTGCATTTGTTCCCAATTGAATGGCTCATGTCGGGTGTTGTAAAAGGAGTTGATGGCCTTGGCACTCCAATCGACCCGCTTCCCTCAAACCGTGCTCGTCTTCCTATCCGAAGTTAGAAGAATACGGGTGTTGGCGTAGAACTCGCGGACCAAATATAAGTTTATCGACTCCGCCGGTTCGAACAATGATTGCCACCCTCGTCGTATGAATTCTTGATGCAACGGTTGAAATTGCGGTAGGGTGACCTCATATGCGCGCTCCGTCACAAGTTTCTTCACCTTTTGTTTTTCAAAGCGAACCTTGGAGCCTTCGACACAAAATGCATCGTCATCGGGAGTTGGAACTTGATCGGCTTTCTTGCCCTTCCCCTTGCCTTTTGAAGTGCCTTCTCCTTTTGAAGTGCCCTCTCCGTCACGTCCTCTTTTCCCCATGATGTGCGAATGCCTTGTGGAAGGGATTTGAAGTGAATCGGTGTGAAAATTTTCCCAAAACTTGGCTCGGGCAATTCGTCGAACACCTTGTGAGCGTTCCTTGTTGAATGATTCTTTGGAGAAATTTGCACCTTTCTAGAGTCCTCCCTGCACGAATCAACAACAATCCACAACGTTTGAGTGTTATGTGTGTGTAGTTCGTGAATTTTAGGCGAAATTGTGCAAAGAAAAGGAAAAAAATTTGAAAAGAGGAGGTTAGGGTTCGAATTAGGGAAGATAGAGGAATGGGAATTGTGAAAATTGTGGTGTGGTAAACCCTTCTTTAATACGCACTGTTTTTATTTCGCACGGCCGTGTGACTTTTTGCACTATTTTTTCGTACGGCCGTGCGAAATTCAAAAGTTGGGCAGTAGCCTGCTGTTCTTCGCACGGCCGTGCGAGAATTCAGTGTAAATTCCGCACGGCCGCGCCCCTACTCAAATTTGGGCAGTAGCCTCTTCAATTCTCAGACGACCGTGCGAAATTCTAGTTACTTTTTCGCACGGCCGCGCCCCTCGCCGAATTTATACAGTAGCCCATCCGAATCTCACACGACCATGTGAGATTTCTGCCTATTTCCTGGCACGGCCGTGTGAATAGTTGCAAAAATTGCATTTTAACCCCTGAAAAATAAAAATTTCTTATTTCGTTAGTGTGCATGCTTTTCAATAAAAAAAATAAAATAAAATAAAAACTAAAACTAATAAAATAAAAGAAAGAAAAATGAAATCTCGTGTTGCCTCCCGATAAGCGCTAAGTTTACAGTCTTCAGCCGGACTTTGTCTGTTTCTTTTTTCAAGCTAACGTGACCGAAGTCACTTGGCGATTGAATTCCCCTCTCCGATAATGCTTGTTTGGTTCTTTAGGTGGCCACATCCTCCTTGCACGCTCATCGCCGTTAGCACCCCAACTCTTTTGACTATTTATCGGAGGAGTTGAAATTGAGTCCGCAAAATAAACTTGCTTCTTCCCTTTTCCGCCATCATCTCCTGCACTCAAAGTTGCTTTTCCATGGTCCAAGATCGAAACATCAAATTTTTCATGATTTGTAAAATCCATAAGATCAATAGTAAAACACTCATTATTATCACATGGATTTTTATTAGCACATAAAACATTAAATTTGATTGTTTCATCATGCACCGTCATTGTAAGATCACCACTAGCACAATCAATAAGAGTTTTCGACGTGGCTAAAAATGGCCTTCCTAAAATAAGAGGTATCTCCCTATCTTCATCTATATCGGTAATCACAAAATCAACCGGGAAGATAAATTTGTTCACTTTCACTAGCACATTCTCTAAAATACCTTTTGGGTAAACTAAAGACCTATCGGCTAATTGAAGAGTTAAAGCCGTCGGTTATATCTCACCTAACCCTAGATTTTTATAAGTGGAATAAGGCATAAGATTAATGCTAGCACCTAAATCAATGAGCGATCTAAAATTTTTACCTCCTATAGTACAAGGAATAGTGAACTTACCTGGGTCGCTGAGTTTTTGTGGAAGGGGTCGTGTAAGAATTACACTGCATTGCTCCGTGAGTTGGATCATCTCGTTCCCTTGCAATTTCTTCCTCTTCGTCACGAGATCCTTGAGAAATTTCACCCACTTTGGCATCTTTTGAAGGGCTTCGATAAACGGGATATTTATATGGATTTCCTTCAACTTGTCCAAAAATATTTGGTACTCGGCATCGAGCTTCTTCTTTAGCAGCTTTTGAGGATATGGGACTTGAGGGGCTCGTGATTTCACTGTGGATGATAGTGGTTCTTCGTGAGTTGCTTATTTTTCTCCAATCACTCTCGGCTTCTCGATTACCGTGTTTTGCTTCTCTTGTCATGGGGCTTCCTCCAATTGTCTCCCATTCCTTAAACTTACAGCGTTGCACTACTCGATGTTGTTCTTCCGAGGATCTTCCGTATTTGACGACAGTGCACCCGATGGCCTCGCATTTAGCTGGGTTGCAAGTTGACCCATCTGGGTTTCCAAATTTTGAATGGATGCTTGGGTAGTCGTCATAAATTGGGCCAAGATATTTGCCAGGTCTCCACCTTGAGGTGGTGCTTGCCTTTGTCCTTGCTGATTTCCTCCCCATTCCCAAAGTTAGGGTGATCTTTCCATCCCGGATTATACGTGTTGGAGTACGGGTTCCTCTGTTGTCGGTTAGTGTCATGCACATAATTTAGAGACTCCGTTTCTTCTACGCACTGGTCGGGAACTTGGACTGCATGGACTTGCTGAGTTTGCAAAGCCGCTACTTGCTTTGATAGCTTCTCTAACTGGGCCGTGATTGCAGTGACCCCGTCTAACTCCAAAATTCCTCCCGTTTTAGCGGCTCCGCTGTTTGACCGATCCGATGCCCGCATGTATTTATTTCTAGCGATTCGCTCCAAGAGTTCGTATGCTTCGTCGTAGGTCAAACTCATGAACATTCCTCCAGCTGCAGAGTCGAGCACGGTTCTCGAGTTGTCTTGCAGTCCATCGTAAAATATTTGCAGTTGGCGCCACTCTTGAAGTCCGTGATTCGGGCACCTCCTTATTAACTGCTTGAACCGCTCCCACGTCTCCTTCACCGGCTTCTTGTATGAAGTTTTGAATTTCTCTCCGGATTCTCTCAGTTTTTGTTAGGGAGTTGTATGTGTTCGTGAAAAGTTGTGCTAGCTGGAACCAAGACGAGATGGAATGCGGTGCACGAGTTTGTAACCATTCTCGGGCTGCTCCTTGTAAGGAGTGCTTGAACAGGCGGAGTTGCAGTGCTTCGGGTGTTACTCCGTTCATCTTGTGCGAATCACACGTTTCAAGAAAGTTGACCAAGTGGAGATGTGGATCTTCATGAGCCAATCCGCTGAATAACCCATTGTTTTGGAGCATAGTGAGGAGTCCCGCTCGAATTTTGAAATTTTTGGCGTCAATGGGGGGCTGCTGGATGCTTGATTGAAACCCATTGAGTGTTGGAACGGTGTACTCATGCAATGCTCGTTGACGAGGTGGTGGATTAATTAGCTAGCGTTGCTCTTGCTCGTTGACCATTTCTCCCGCCGCATTCGGTGGGCGCCCTTGGTTATCTCCCCCACGATTAATCTCTTCTTCCATTGTTGCGGGAGCGTTTTGAGCTAACCGTTGATTTATCCTGGCTTGCCTAAACGTTCGCTCAATTTCGGGATCGAGAGGTAGCAAGCTCGTGTCGTGTCCTCTTCGCATAAAAGTACCTAAAACAAAATAATAAAAATAAAATAAGCAAATAAAATAATTAAATAAAATAAATAAAACGGCTGAAGTAAGAAAAATTGCTCAAATTTAATATTAGGATAAATAAATAATTTAGCCGTATTCACCGGCAACGGCGCCAAAAACTTGTTGGGGCTAAATACCTAACACGCAAGTGCACGTATCGCAAACAAGTAGTAAAAGTGGACACGTGAGAGTTGGATGTCGATCCCACATGGAATACTCAAATAACCTAATCCTAAGTACCAAATTCTAACAATTATGATTTTTATCCAGCCTACGCAAGTTTGTCAATTTAAATCAATTAAACAATTAAACTAATTAAGAAAGGAAATAATCACGAGAAAATATCAATATAAAAACGGATCTAGGATTTTATCTTCCCCCTATGCGATAATTCATCACCCAAGTAACCTCTATCATGCAAGTTACGATTCCCGATTATTAACCCGAGACACTCAATTACTCATAACCCGTTGTCGCGTGTATTATGAGTCTATTATTCATAAACGATTCACTATATGTCTATGCAAACCTAGTATGAATAAAGCATTAAACAACAAGTCTCGAAAACGGCTACCTTAGGTATTATCTATATGTCTACGACAATACATGCAATTAACACACTCATCCGGTGAAAACTACTCGAAGGCTCTTCTATCCTTGTTCTAATTATTCAAACGAGCAGTCAATCAATTCTAACAATAACATAAAGCAACATAAATTAGCTACGTTCATGTGCTAAATAAGATCAAATAGAAGAAATAATCAAAGAATTTAAACTTGCATAATATTAGAAAAATAGGTTTGAATCACCACATAGGGTTCCAACAAAATCCTAGATTAAAAACTTAGCTACTCATGTTCTCTACGAAAAGCATAATAAAAATACGAAAAATCATAAAAGCTATGAATAAAAATAAAGGGAGAACTATGATGAAGAATCGTCAAGTCTTCGTCTTCGTTGCTCCGTTGTCTTGCTCCTAGATTGCGCGTAAAAAGAGAGATCCTTAATTGTGTGCTGTTTGGCCTTTTATAGGGTGTAAAAATATAAGAGGGTGGTTTCCTTGTGTAATTAAACTTCCTTCACTGCGCCACTTCGTGAACTCGGACGCCTGTGCGAGAATTCACGCTGAAATTCGGACGGCCGTGCGGTCTTCAATTCTTCAAAGTTTTTATTTTTTTACTTTTGGCGCACTTTTTCTCCAAAATTGCATTTTTTACCCCATAAGTTTCCAATTCTTCAATTTGTACCTAAAATACAAATAATCAACATTTTAAGCACCAATTATTGTTAAAACACACCAAAAGCTCCAATTAAAAGGTACAATTAAGTGTAAAAATATACACTTAATAATAGTGAACATTTGGATCGTCGGGAACATAAATGCGATTTTGGAATCGGACGAGACCTTTTTCAGTGATTCGGAAGTTTGGATTGGATTCAAGGTTATTGCGCATCTGGAGAATTTGCGGATCATTTTGTTGATCTGATTTGATTGATTCTCCCAAGTTAGGTTGAACAACAAGGGCGTTGATGGATTTGTGGCTAAGTGCGTCGGCGACCACATTAGCTTTGTCGGGGTGGTACAGTATCTCGCAGTCGTAATCTTTGACTAGCTCGAGCCATCTCCGTTGCCTCATGTTTAGGTCTTTTTGAGTGAAAAAGTATTTTAGACTCTTGTGATCGGTGTAGATGGTACACTTTTTTCCATAGAGATAGTGTCGCCTGATCTTGAGTGCGAAAACGACGGCGGCTAATTCAAGATCGTGCATTGGATAATTGCGTTCGTACTCTTTGACCTCGCGTGAGGCGTAGGCAACGACTTTCTCATTTTGCATGAGTACAGCGCCCAATCCTAATTTCGAGGCGTCGCTGTAGACTATGAATTCTCCGACTTTCTCTGGTAGCGCGAGAATTGGTGCCGATGTGAGTCGTTTCTTCAATTCTGTGAAACTAGCGTCGCATTCGGGCGTCCACTGGTACTTAACGTCTTTTCGGATTAATCGGGTGAGTCGATAGGATAGCTTTGAGAAGTCTTTCACAAACTTGCGGTAATAGCCGGCTAGTCCGAGGAAGCTTCTGATTTCCTTTGCATTCTTCGAAATTGACCAATTTGACACCGCTTCTATCTTGCTAGGATCAACGGAGATTCCTCTTTCCGAAACAATGTGACCAAGGAAAGCCACACTCGATAACCAGAATTCGCATTTGTTGAACTTGGCGTATAGTTGATGCGATCAGAGAGTTTGGAGTACGGTGCGAAGATGTGACATATGTTCCTCTTGGGTTTTGGAGTAGATAAGAATGTCGTCGATGAAGACAATTACGAATTGGTCCAAGTACTGATGAAAGACTCGGTTCATAAGTTCCATGAAAACTGCGGGGGCGTTGGTTAGACCGAAGGGCATGAAGACAAATTCGCAGTGGCCATATCGGGTTCTGAAGGCTGCTTTGGGAATATCGGATTCTTTGATTTCAGTTGGTGGTAACCGGATCGGAGATCGATTTTAGAGAAGACTGATGAGCCTTGGAGTTGGTCGAACAGATCATCGATTCGAGGAAGAGGGTATTTTTTCTTGATTGTGATTTTGTTGAGTTCACGGTAATCAATACAAAGGCGAAGGGATCCGTCTTTCTTTTAGACGAAGAGAACCGGTGCGCCTCACGGGGAATGGCTTGGTCGAACATAACCTTGGAAATCGGCGTAGCTCCAAGGATAAGATTGATTTCAAACTGAATTTCTCGGTCGGGTGGAAGTCCAGGGATGTCGTCGGGAAATACATCAGGGAATTCTTGCACTGCGGGAATGTCGGACATTTGGGTTTTGGTATCGGGTTCGGATTTTAGAATATCCACTAAGTAGCCGGAATGAACCTTGTGAATAAGTTTGAGTGCTTTGATATGGGTTGACTTCGGAATTTTAGGGTTTTGCCGTTCGGAAGGGGAAAAATAACTTTTTTCGAGGCACAGTCGATTTGGGCTTTGAATTTGGTTAACCAATCCATGCCTAGTATAATTTTGAAGTTTTGGATTGGTAAGAGGATTAAATCCAAGTTCATAGGTTGAGTATGAACTCGGATCGGACAGTTGGGTATTACTAGGTTTGAGCACATTTCTTCACCGGAGGGAACGAGAATTCGGTATTCATAACTTAATCGACTAGGATTGAGGTTTAAGTGCGTAATTACGTCGTATGACATAAAAGAATGAGTAGAGACAGAATCGATTAGAGCATATATGGGTTCTTCGAGGATAAATATGATACCTGCTATCATAGAGGGGTCCTGCTCAATTTGATCTTGAGTCATGGCAAATACACGGTCGGGGACGGTGTTCGGAGCATTCGGACAGTCTCGTGCCTTGTGTTGGCTTTTGGCATCGGAAACAGTTATCCGTTCCATAGGTGCAGACTCCAAAGTGTCCTTTCCCGCACTTCGGACATATTGGTTTCGACGGTGGTGGCGGTGGTAGTGGTCCGGTTGGCTGGCATACGGGCTGAATTTCATTTCCTCAAAATGGGCGGTTGCAGAAGTTACCCTTTATCCATGGGCGTTGAGTAACTCCTTGTGGTCGGCGGCTGTTTTGAATGTCTCGTTCGTCCTGGGCAGCCATGAGGGCTTTGTCCACTAGTTGCCGGAAAGTCGAGGCGTCGGACATACGAATTTCTCGGCGGATTTCGGGTTGGAGGCCACGAATGAAATGGTTCTTCTTCTCCTCGGCGTCTCGAGCGATGAATGGAGCGTAGAGGCAACCACGTTCGAAACGACGGATGTATTCGATCATTGGTAAGTCGCCTTGACGGAGTTCGAGGAATTCTTTGAGTTTGTAAGCTCGCACATCTTTCGAGAAATATTTCTCGAAAAATTGAACTTTGAACTCGGTCCATGGTAAAGTTTCGAGGTTCGTTCCTTCTTTGATTCCTTCCCACCAGTGACGAGCCTCGTTGCGAAGTAGGAATATGGCACAGTGCACGCGGTCTCGATCGGTCATTTGCATGTAGTCGCAGATGACTTCGAGAGATTTGATCCACTCTTCGGCTATGGCGAATCGGTGCCACCAGGGAATTCGGATGGGTTCATACGGAGGAATCGTTCGTATATAGCTTGGGGTGCGTTATTTTGAGGCGGGGTTTGGTTACGTTGGAGGAGTTGTTCGATTTGGCGTTGGTGGTTTTGGGCTTCTTCTCGGATTAAGTTTGAGAGGTTATTAATAGTTTGATTGTGGTCTTGTGGTTCATCGAAAGGAGTACTCGAGTTTCCTCGGGTTATACGCCTCGCCATTATTTCCATATTAATTTACAACTAATAAGTAAAGAAAATAAAACACATAGAGTAATAAAATTCACACAGTTACCGAATGGGTCGAGCTTCGCGTCTCGAGTTGTCTTTAAACCCATGAAGTTCGTACGAGTATCTATGAACCATGCTCTGATACCACCACTGTAGCACCCCCCTTCTTATCAGGCGATAAATCGAACCAGTTTATCGGAATATTCATTTAACTAGCGGAAGAAAAAGGATCTCTTCGAAATTTTTAAAACTTTGGAATGGGACTAAAATGAAATTATTAAAAATCTCTTCTTTAGAACATTTAAAAAAAAAAAACTTTTTGTGATTTTCGAAAACTTTCTTAGGAGGATTTTTGTTCGAGTGCTACACTATCAAGATATCGATATTGGTTCGAAAAGAAATCTGAGTTTTGAAAAGGTATTTTGGTGAATATTTTGAAAACCACTAGTGAGACGTGAAAATAACAAATTTACTAAAAGGACTACTTTGTAATAAAAGTCAAGTATGATCCATACCGGATTCGAGTTCGAAATATCAAAAGGGGAAATACTTAAATTTACTATTACATCACAAAAAACCAAAATTCTTTAGCATCGTTCATAGGTCCTCGTACAACTTCCAAAAATCCCGTGCGAGACCTCGATCCGCTACTCGATCCATTCCGGTGGTCCTCGTACTGACACTATTACCTGCAATTAAAAGGCATCTATATGAGCTATAAAGCTCAGTAAGAAATCCGATGAAATATCGAACTTTGAAAATACGTTGTATATAATATATAATATATATATATAGTTATCCTTACTCACGTTCTAAACAACACAAGACAAAAGGTTAATCACATAGTTCACGAAAACACACCATTCACACATAAACACTTACTTATGCAAAATGACTAAAATGCACTTTTTTATGAAAATCATGAAAAATCATTTTCGTTTTATCGGATCCGTGAAAGATTAATCTTTGTACCTAGCAATAAACTACAAAGCGTTTCGAGCCCGTTCTATAAAATCACGTATTTCGTCTTAGTTGGATATCGGCCCATCGTATCCCGTTTATTCACTAAGCATTAACTTTTGTGCCTAGCAATAAACTATAAAGCGATTCGAGCCCGTTCTATAAAATCACGTAGTTCATCTTAGTTGGATACCGGCCCACCGTATCCCGTTTATTCACTAAGCATTAGCTTTTGTGCCTAGCAATAAACTATAAAGCGTTTCGAGCCCGTGTTATTGTGGAATCAAACCACGCATTTCATTCTAGTCGGATACCGGCCCACCGTATCCCGTTTATTCACTAAGCATTCCATTAATCTTTCAATTTTAAAAATAGTGAAATGCAATTTTTTCCAAAATCATGCTTTTGTCACACTAATTATGCAATTCACACATAACACCACAAATATAAATCAAGTACCATATAATCACACAATTACCATAACTTATCACATACTTATGAAATAATTCACACATATGTATACACACACACCCATGCACAACACACATATACACACACACATCCAGCCAAACACATTTAACATGTCACCATCTAATACTTAAATATGTTTGTCAAGCAAGTACCCTTTTTATCCATTACTTAACGAATTGATTACAACTTCTAGGAAATAAATCCATTTCGATTAATTTCCATAAGTAATTAACACATCTTCTGCAGAAATTTAAGGTACACAATCCCAAGTTTCATCTTTCACAATCAACTATTTCAAGACAAGGAGGTTCAAGCACAAAACATCATAAATGACATTCATGATATAAAACTTAGAAATAATAGTAGACTAATTCCAAAAATTCCCAAATTAAATTCCAAAGCTCCTAACTGATCCAAGTTTTAGTTTATGAAATTATTTAAAAATTTCATTAAGTTTCGAATTTTCTTGGAATTAAAAACTAGAAAATCCCTTTTTCTACAAAAAATGCAAAACCTTAATTACTTTGAAACCTTTATAAAGACAAATTTTTCCCCATTTAATACTTGCTCGAAAACAGATTCCAAAATTTGGAAATGACTGATTTTTCAGAAATTACAATTTTGACCCCAAAGTTTGAAGATTTAGACATGCAACCACACTAAAAGTTCAAAATCCGATTTTTCATGAAATACCTTTAACAATCTGATATTATATTTTTAATATGCAGAAAACAAAGTTAAAAAGTTACTTGAGGCCGAATTTTCGAAAATTACATATTTTACCCCAAAATCTCTAGATCTATGCATGCAAGATCACTAGAAGTTCAAAATTTCATTTTCTTGTACAACCCTTTTTAAAATTCGAATTTTAATCAATAAATGCTGAGAAACAGTTTTGAAAACATCTTTAGGACTGACTTCTTAAAAATTACGAATTTGACCCAAAAATCTTCAAATCTATACATACAACCCCATAAAGGTTCAAAAACTCATTTTTCTTGCAACACTCTTTAAAATCTGAAATTTATTTTGAGTTCTTGGCCAATAAAACTTTTATCTAAACATAAATGATGCATGCAAGAATAAGAAATTAACAATCAACATAACTTTTCCATTTTTTCCTAAAAAGGCCTAATTTTCTCGAAATCTCTCCAAGTCTTTTAAGAAATTTTGAAAACCATTTTTGTAATATGGACACCCTTTAATTGCAGCAAGAAAGTGAAATTTCTTACCTTAATAAACGAAAGAAAAATGAAGTAAAATCGAAGGAAAATGCTTCAATGGTTGATGCCAAGCTCTAGCCAAACTATTTTGATGGTGAAGGAGATGGGGGTGGATCTTCAAGTGAGATGTATATTTTTTTTTTTGGAGAATGGTGTTGTAGGCTACTCTAAGTCCATGATTAAATAGAGGAATTTTAAAATTGATTTTTCATTTTCTTTAAAAAATGGAGGTGAGGTGGAAGAAGATGAAGAATGGAGGTGGTGGTGATGTCTCGGTGGAAGGATGGAGGAAGACAAGTAATATGGTGAGGTGGAAGAAGAATGAGGCAGAAGAGTGTAGAATTAAACTAGGTGAAATATTATTAAATAATTATTTAGCCTTTTTTTTTTACTAACAAACACACACATACGGGTAGATATACATATATAATATAATATTATAAAATCAAGCAATGCATGTAAGATCCATGTATGTATGCATGTATGTATCAAGTAAAGTCATATATATACACATATAGTGTATGTATATGGTATTATCACATTTAATAAATAAAATATAGCATATAGTAGTCTTTTTCACATAATTCACATAATTTTCATAGCAATAAATCCACCAATTAAATAGAGCAGATAAATAATTCACATAATTAAATTCACGTAAAATCTCACGTAAGGAAATTTTTTTCGAGTTTGGGAAGGTTAGATGTGGGTTTTTAGGGTTTTGGAAAGGTGGGGGGTGTTACACGAATCCACGTGGATTCGGGTCGGTCAGACCGGTTCTCGTCCGACTGACCCGGCCCACTGATTTGGGTCAACTGGACCGATCAGAATCGGACCGTTTCAGTCCGAACTGGTCAGACCGGTCGGGCTGAACCGGTTCACAGAAAATAAAAAACATAAAAAACAATTTTACGTGTAGATTTCTAAAATTAAACTTAAAAGAAATTGATTTTAATTTTCTGAAAATTATTTTCAATTAATCCCAATTAGATAATCGAATCAAAAATCATCTTTTTTAGTAAGTACGTGTTAGATTAATTAATTACTTTAAATTGTTAAATTGATTTTAATTAATAGAACACACATATAATACTGATTATACTTCAAGTTAATTAAAAGTACCTCAACATTATTTGATTGATTTATGCTGGTTGAGGTCCTATAATTGTTTTGAAACAACTGATAATTAATTAATGTAATTAATTATATAGTTAAGTCGTATGTTCCTCTTAGGACAATATGCTCTTCCATATACCTTTAGAGAACATAGATATAGGAATCACATAGACCAATCCGAACCTTCTGATGAGATAAAACTTTTTATAAAAATCCCTCATTCTTAATCTAATTAAGAATTATTTGAAGCTATAAAGAAAAACCAATTTGTTGAATTTTTCTTTCCTTCTGCCAACGGTTGAATTATGTGTAGCCCTTTACTATAGTGCAGTAAGCCGTGTTAGCAGGGAGTGCTATGGTCACGTAAGTTGTAATTCAATTGACATAACGATGAAGGTAGCCATTGAAAGGGGTTATGCTCGATTAAGGTGGTTGGCTAGATTAACTAGGGACTGCATTAGTTTGGCATAATTAAGTTCTATGAGCATCTTTGATTGGTAGGTTAGACTTGACACACGAGGATTTTGAATTCGCTAGATTAACTTAGGTCATTATCAAGTGTGAGGAAAATTAATTTAGGGTCATAGAATGGATATGATTGATTGTGATCTACCTTTGGGCAAATATAATCGGGCTAGATTAACTACGGGTTATATTTGTTTATTGGACCTAAAGCGCATTAAAGAAAAACCGGTTTTCTCGTTTGTCTACTAGAGGGAAGTGTAACTCGATAAAATTAGTGGGAGATCAATTAAATAACATAAGTCCAAACATTTAATTGTAAAATTTATTTAATACGAATCTCTAATAATCCACTTCTCTAAATCTCTCAGATAATCATGTCTAAGAATCCCATAATGTCAATCCTCGACAACAAATTCAATGGCCCTAATTACCTAGATTGGTTGCGTAGTCTTAAGCTTGTGCTAACCGTTGAGGGGCGTCTCTATGTCCTTAATAAGAGACTTCCTGCCACTATACCCGCCACTGCGACCGATGCTGAAAAGGAAACTTATGAAGCATGGAAGAAAGACGACACTCATGCTAGGTGCTATATGATAGTCGCCATGGAGCTCGCGCTTGTGAAGAAATATGAGTCTCACTTACATGCTTTCAATATCAAGGCTCATCTCGATAGCACGTATAGTGAGAATATTCGGGCATCGAGGTACGCTGCTACAAAGGAGTTGATCACGGCGAGACTGCACGAAGGTACTTCGGTCCACGAGCACTCTCTCAAAATGATCACTCTCCTTGAATTTGATCATGTTCTTCCTAGTTCCTTTGAATCGTTCATAGTGAACTTCAACATGAAAAAACTAGATCCTCCCTTGGATGAGTTAATGAACATGTCTGTCAGTTTCGAGTCCACCATTAAGAAAGAGAAGTATGTTCTCGTTGCTGCTACTTCTGGAAAGAAGTGTTCTTCCCAAAAGAAGAGAAAGGAAAGAGTTCCCTTCCCAAACAGCAAGTTTGAAGTGGGTGAAAGTAGTGGGGGCCCCAAGGCAAAGGTCAGCAAGCAAGTTGATGGTGCTTGCCATCATTGTGGAAAAAAAGGACATTGGTGCTGCAACTACAAGGCTTACCTAAAGCATAAACGTTCTGAAAAGGGTACGTATTTCATTGACGTAAATTTGTCTGTCAATTCTTCTTCTTGGGTATTAGATACGGGTTGTAGCTCACACTTATGTAATGAATTTCTGTTAATGACAAGAAGTAGAAAGATTAGAGCGGGTGACAGCTATCTAAGGATGGGGAATGGAGCAAGAGTTGTTGCTGAAGCCATTGGCACGGTTTACTTAAATGTTTTGGATTATAGTTTTCCTATTGTTTTGAACGATTGTTTATTTGTTTCGTCTCTCATTACAAACCTTATTTCTATTCATGTATTAGATATTAAAGGTTTTACTTTTGTTTTTGGAAATTCGATTTGCATTATACAAAGGAATGAAAATTTGATTTGCAAGGGACGACTATTAAACAACTTATATGAACTAAATCCAAGTGAAATACTTATTAATGTTATATCAGCAAAACGTAAGGAGATAGATCAAAACCCCGCACAATGTTGGCACGCTAGATTAGGTCATATCTCTTTAAGAAGGATGAACGATTTTGTTAGTGAAGGATTGTTCACTTCGACGACGTGAAATCACTACAAACTTGTGAATCTTGCCTTAAAGGGAAAATGACCAACTCACCCTACAAAGGGAAAATGGAGCGGGCCGAAGGTCTTTTGGATTTTATCCATACTGACGTATGTGGTCCACTAAGTGTGAGTGCGTAGGGTGGATACAACTACTTCGCTACCTTTACCGATGATTATTCTAGGTATGGGTACGTGTACTTGATAAAGTACAAGTCCGAAACATTTGAAAAGTTCAAAGATTTTAGACACGAAGTAGAGAAGCAACTCGGACGAAGTATTAAGAAACTACGACCCGATCGTGGTGGAGAATACTTGAGCATCGAGTTCATAGACTATCTAAAAGAGAATGAAATACAATCTCAATGGACTCCACCTGGAACTCCTCAACTTAATGGATTTTCCGAACATCGGAATAGAACCTTGTTCGATCTATGATGGGGTTCACCAACTTACCGACATAGTTGTGGGGTCATGTACTTCGCACTACTGCGTATTTGCTGAATAGAGTTAACACCAAAGCAGTTAAATCCACAACATATGCACTTTGGCATTCCCGGAAACACAACTTCAAACATATTAGGATATGGGGTTGTCCCGCTTATGTGAAGCGATTAGTGGGAGATAAGTTGGATAGCAAATCCAACTTATGCTACTTTGTGGGGTAACGCGAAGACTCAATGGGATACGAATTCTATTATGTCAAGGAAGCAAAGACGTTTGTTTCGAGAAATGCCACCTTTTTGGAAAGGGAGTTTCTATCCAATAGAAATGCTGCATGATAGAACTTGATGTAGTTCAAGAACCGCAAAGTGAAGTTCAAGCGCAAGAACAAGTAATCGAACCAATACAACAATCCACTAATATACCTCCTGAACATGCAGTGCGTAGATCCAATAGAGTTCGGAAAATGCCGGATAGGTTATTCCTCTTCGAAAATGATGAATATCATGTTGATCTTGGACAAGATCCAAGAACATACAATGAGGCCGTATCGGATGCGGACATCGGACATTGGCTAACTGCCATGAAATCCGAAATGGACTCCATGTACTCAAACAAGGTGTGGACCTTAGTAGATCCACCTAAGAGAATAGTTCCCATAGGCTACAAGTGGATCTATAAGAAGAAAATTGGAGTGGATGGAAAGGTATCGACCTATAAAGCTAGATTTGTAGCGAAAGGATATACTCAAAGGCAAGGTGTTGACTATGAGGAAACCTTTTCACCATAGTTTCTTAATGAAGGATTTGGGAGAAGCATCTTACGTATTAGGAATACGGTTCTATAGAGATAGAGCAAGAAAGATGCTAGGCTTATCCCAAAGCCTGTACATAGACACCGTTATGAAACGATTTAGCATGGAAGAATCCAAGAAGGGATTCTTGCCAATGTCCCATGGGATTCGTCTCTCGAAATCCATGTGTCCTCTGACACATAGTGAGATCGAGGAGATCAAAAGGACGCCTTATGCTTCCTCCATAGGAAGCTTAATGTATGGCATGCTATGTACTAGACCCGATATCGCGTATGTTGTGAGTGTCACAAGCCGATATCAGTCTAACCCCGGTCCAGCCCACTGGAAGGACGTAAGGGATATCCTCAAGTACTTACAAAGGACTAAGGATATATTTTTGGGCTATGGGGGTGCCGAGTTGAAATTAGAGGGCTTTACCGCCTCTAGTTTTCAATCGGATGTGGATGACTCAAAGTCGAACTCGGGATCTATATTCACGGTTAATGGTGGTGATGTGTGTTGGAAGAGTTCCAAACAAAGCACTACAGCCGATTCCACTACCGAAGTTGAATACATTGCAGCGTCCGACGGTGCAAAAGAAGGGACTTGGATAAGGAAATTCATCCAAGAGTTGGGTGTCATTCCTAATGCTAATGATCCAGTACTGTTGTACTGTGATAACACCAGAGCCGTGGCGCAAGCTAAGGAGCTGAGATCTGATCAGAAGTCCAAGCATATTCTGAGAAAGTATTATGTGGTCCGAGAGAACATTGATAGAGGTGAAGTTAAAGTAGAACGAGTCACCTCGGAAGAAAACGTTGCAGACCCCTTCAGGAAGCCTTTACCAAGGTCGGTCCATGAGAAACATCGAGAGTCGATGGGATTGCGATTCGTGGATAGTTGGCTTTAGGTCAAGTGGGAGATTGTTAGAGTAGGTGACATACAAGCCAACTTGTGGGTGTGGTCTTTCCATTTATTCTTGTAATAAATAAACCTTTTTCGTATTAATGATAAAAACACCTTGGCCTTCTATATCTTTGTCCCTTTGTCACAAGCATAGATATAGTCCTTACAGTTATTACAAGTACTAGTAATTGATCGTTAGGATCGTGTGATATTTACTTTACTATTATAAATGTGAAATGTGTTCCTAGTCGAAGGGTTACGAAACCAATGAGGATATTGGCCTTTCGCATTAAGAGATTTGCACATAGTGTATGTGTACTTCATCTCATCAGTAAACGGTATTGTGATATCGGCATGCATAAGTGGGTGCTCGTAAGTTGACCAGTTCACTGAACTCCCTCACCCTAGAAATCTCTAAGTGGTTCTCAATAATCGAGTAGAGATATCTATGGTATAGTTGTACACCATTAGTCCTTATGACCTAGATATCACCGTGACTTCACTAGAGGACCAGCTGTATCGTGAACTTTCCCTAAGTTCCACCGAGGACCACCCCAAGGGCCAGTGTTCGTGCAATCTGAAATCTAGTGGAGAGTCTGTGCATTGTAGTCGGGGATTCAATCCCTAGAATAGTCTTGGATGTCCTGTGTGTTCTCATAGTTTCTAATCTCTAAGCCTCTGCCCAGAGCTGACTAAGTGACGATTAGAGAATTCGATTCTCTAAGTCATGCACGTACCGATTACAACACTTAGATCGACCGCACAATCACTGAACTATTAAGGAGGTCTCGATGAACCAATGCCTCTAGTTCAATCAAGACATATGAATCGAAGGGATTGTACTCTACGTTAACTATATGAAAAGGTTCTTGCAGGCACTTCATTTGTTTCTAGGGAATCATGACGCGTAATTGCTAGACGCCAATCTTGATTCGTTGGGTGATTAAGGTGAAACGAGCTTTATCTTAATTTCAACTCTAAGGGACAAGTTTTGACCACAAAGGGTTGTGGGCCCACGGCTAGCTAACACCTGAACCATCGAGGGTCACACTGCTCGTGCACATGAGATCTTTGAATTAATGGTCAGAGATAAAAATGTTTTA
The DNA here is from genome assembly GCF_056151865.1 of Erythranthe guttata. Taxonomy (NCBI): domain Eukaryota; kingdom Viridiplantae; phylum Streptophyta; class Magnoliopsida; order Lamiales; family Phrymaceae; genus Erythranthe; species Erythranthe guttata. Next base: position 8,117,068 of record NC_142541.1, read on the forward strand.
TCATTGCATGATTGGTAGTCAATTTGGAATTATGAATGAGAATAAGAAAAGGAAAAGAATAGGAGAACATCTTAGTGGACTTTCTAAATCGGGAAGTTTCCAAATTTAGAAAGTGCACTAAATTAGGGTTTCCACTTTTAGAAAGATGGAAATCGAGAATTGGCACTTGTAATTGCGAGGACATTATAATGAATCCGAAAATGTAATCGTTACAATTTTCCGATCATTGAATTGAGTGAAACGAGCGAGTAAAGAACTAACGAACTTAAGTTGTTGGGCCCGGTCTAACTTAAGCCCGTTCGGGCTTTTATGCAAGACAATATAAATATTTAATTTATAGGTCTAGCACAAAAAAACAAATCTCACAAAACCCTAGCCGCTCGCCCTCTCTCTCTCTCTCTCTCGGCCATACCAGCTCACGGCCGCCGCCGTCGCCGTCGTTCCACTGCCGGAAATCGGCCTCTCTTGGCCGATCAATCTTGGTAGTTCTATTCTTCATTTTATTCTTTCCGTTTATTCCAACTAATGCATGTCTAGTGCCACGTTTTAGTAGATCGAAGTATACGAGGTGAAATCCGAGAGGAAGTCGATCGAAGAATCAAAGAATCGAGGAGCAGCCCCCGAGCCGACGGTGCACGCGCTCCCACGCGCCGCTCGAAGACAGCACGTGATCCTCACGCATTGCCGTTGCTCACGCCATCGCCGCTGCTGCTTCGCCGTCGCTGCTCCTGGATTGCACGGATTGGTTTCCGTTGCAATCTTGCTTCGTTTCGTGCGCCAACCTCACGCTTCAAGAGGTAATTCTCGAATCCGGTATTCGTTCGAAATTAATTTAATTAAATTAAATTATGCATGATCGTTTTCGTAGTATGTTTTATGAATTTGTATGTTTTAAATGTTTACATGAAATTCATGATTTACTGCGAGCAGGTTAAATGATTTAATGCGAGCATGCTAATTGATTTAATGTCGATTAAATAATTCGCATGATTGTCATTTTTAATTTCGTTGGAAGTGCAAAGGTACGCAATTAATTGTTTATAATTATCGGGCATGTGATTATGTGATTTAAACTCGTTTAATTCGCATATTTTTTTTGTTTTCCGCTGCCTACATGTGTACGATACCCAACATTAGCTCGTGCTAAGCCTTCTTACTTTCGTTTTGGTATTAGCTTCGAGCTAAGCATTATTCCTCTTCTTATGGAATTAGCTTTTTTTTATTATTTATTTATTTATTTTAATATATTTATTTTGCATAATTATTTTTGTTCTTATTTTATTTTTATTTTTATTTTTTTTCTTATGGAATTAGCGTGTGCTAGGCATTCTTACTTTCGGTTTGGCGTTAGCTTCGATTTAAGCATTATTTCTCTCCTTATGGAATTTGCTTATGCTAAGCATTCTTACTTTCTTTTTGGCATTAGCTTTGAGCTAAGTATTCTTACTTTTCTTTTTGCATTAGCATCAAGCTAAGCATTATTCCGGTCCTTGTGGAATTAGCTTGTGCTATACATTCTTACTTTCCTTTTGGGCATTATCTTCGAGCTAAGCACTATTCCTCTCCTTATGGAATTAGCTTTTGCTAAGCATTCTTACTTTCTCTTTGGCATTAGCTTCGAGCTAAGCATTATTCCTCTTCTTATGAAATTAACATTTTTTTTATCATTTTATTGATTTATTTATTTTAATACATTTATTTATTTTTAGTTTTTTATAATTATTTTTGTTTTTATTTTCTTATGGAATTAGCTTGTGCTAGGCATTCTTACTTTCGGTTTGGCATTAGCTTCGACCTAAGCATTATTCCTCTCCTCATGGAATTTGCTTGTGCTATACATTCTTACTTTCCTTGTGGCATTAGCTTTGAGCTAAGCATTATTACTCTCCTTATGGAATTTTCTTGTGCTAAGCATTCTTACATTCCTTTTGGCATTAGCTTCGAACTAAGTATTCTTACTTTTCTTTTACCATTAGCTTCGAGCTAAGCATTATTCCGCTCCTTATGGAATTAGCTTGGGCTATGCATTCTTACATTCCTTTTGGGCATTAGCTTCGAGCTAAGCACTATTCCTCTCCTTATGGAATAAGGTTGTGCTAAACATTCTTACATTCTTTTTTTAGTTAGCTTGGAGCTAACATTATTCCTATACTTATAGAATTAGTTTTTTTTTATTATTTGTTTATTTATTCATTTATTTATTTATTTTTACAAATTTATTAATTTTTATTTTTTATAATTATATTTTTTGTTATTTCTTATAAAATTAGCGTGTGCTAGGCATTCTTACTTTCCGTTTGGCAATAGCTTCGAGCTAAGCATTATTCCTCTCCATAAGGAATATGCTTGTGCTACACATTCATACTTTTACTTTGGCATTGGCTTGGACCTAAGCATTATTCCTCTCCTTATGAATTTGCATGTGCTAAGCATTCTTACTTTCCTTTTGGCATTAGCTTCGAGCAAAGTATTCTTACTTTTTTTTGGCATTAGCATCGAGCTACGCATTATTCTGCTCCGTATGGAATTATCTTGTGCTATGCATTCTTACTTTGCTTTTGAGCATTAGCATCGAGCTAAGCACTATTCCTCTCCTTATGGAATCAGCTTGTGCTAAGAATTCTTACTTTCGTTTTGGCATTATGTGACGTCCGTCTTCTATGAAGCATTTGTCAAATTACTCTATGAAATTACCTAATCTATTTTTTTTTTGAATAATACTACTTAAACCATACCTCACAAACATACGTACGATTTATTTATTAACAACCTTACATCTAGCATGGTATAGTACAAAGGTTCTGAATAGTTGTTTCTATCTTAAGATATTACCATACTAATAATATGAATAAGTGAAAACGTTGATATTTATATGATATTTATAATACATGCAGCGATTATTGGGAACTTAATTCAAACAACTATTTTACAAATATAAACAAGCTAGCTACTCGGACGGGAAATCCTCTGATTCATTCAAGCCGCACCTGTGTCTTAGAATATGACAGAATAAAGTAGAGGGGTAAGTAATAGAAGACTTAGTGAGGTGAAATATAAGAATAATGAGTTATAACATGATCTGAGAGAAAGTTCGATTATTGAACCATTAGGTGATATCGGAAAATAGAAGAGGTTAAAGATTATATTTCGATTGGAAATTCAAGAATAACAGTAAGAATGATCAATAGATTTTCGGATCAATAAAGATAAGAATACACCTACCTTGTAACTCCCGTAGCCGTTTACTACCTTATTCACTGAGCAGGGAATGACCCTGTAATGCAATGTGGCATGCCCGGGCGCATGCCGGTTTAGCCTGAAACCCCACTAACCTCCAGTTGTGTACGGGTCCAAACCTATGTGGGTACTGTTGGAGAGACTACCCACCGTCGGCCCGATACCGCCCAGCGGTCACCTCCAAACAGCCCCATGCCCATCAATATCCATTGTCCTTGAGGTGCCCCAAAAAGACTTATCAATCATGTAAGAAGACATATTAATCGATTATTTCTGGATTTCAATGACAATAGAATTTAAGAGAAACATGATCAAGTGAATGGCTCAAAGAAAGGCTTGATGGTTCAAAACAAGAAGTTTAGGCCATTGAATAGAACTTGAATGAAAACGATCGGCTTCAGAGAATTTCATAGCGATCGCTCAATAATTACTATTCGAAGGAAATGGAAATCAAAGAATTGAACTCTCAAATATATCATTTCTAATATAATCTCAAGCTCAACATAATCCAATCAATTTCAAATAAAGATAATCAAAATGATAACGAATAGATCAATTCAATGAAAGAGAGGAAAATCCAAGTACTCGAGCGATACAATTACCCGAGTCTAACATATTCCCAGAAAAGGTCACCTAAGAGAACCCTCACCTCGGTCCAATCAAGAGTACTTGTCGACCACTGCCAAAACGGAAGTATGAATGCTTAGCACAATCTAATCCCATAAGGAGAGGAACAATACATGGCTCGAAGCCAATGCCAAAAGGAAAGTAAGAATGCTTAGCTCGAAGCTAATGCCAAAAGGAAAGTAAGAATCCTTAGCACAAAAAAATTCCATAAGGAGGGGAATAATGCTTAGCTCGAAGCTAATGCCAAAAAGGAAAGTAAGAATGATTAGTACAAGCTAATTCCATAAGAAGATGAATAATTCTTAGCTCGAAGCTAATGCAGATGGCAAAGTAAGAATGCTTAGTTCGAAGCTAATGCCAAAACGAAAGAAAAAAAATTAAATAAATAAATAAATAAATATATAATAAAAAAAAAAAAAAAAAGATAATTCCATAAGAAAATGTATAATGCTTAGCTCGAAGCTAATACCAAAACAAAAGTAAGAATGCTTAGTACAAACTTATTCCATAAGGAGAGGAATAATGCTTAGCTCAAAGCTAATGCCACTAGGAAAGTAATAATGCTTAGATCGAAGCTAATCCAAAAGGAAAGTAAAAATGCTTAGCACAAGCTAATTCCTTAAGGAGAGGCATAATGCTTAGCTCAAAGCTAATGCCAATAGAAAAGTAAAAATGTTTAGCTCGAAGCTTATGGGAAAAGGAATGCAAGAATGCTTAGCTCGAAACTAATGCCAAACGGAAAGTAAGAATGCTTTGAACAATCTTATTCCATAAGAAAAAAAAAAAAAAAATCAAAAAAAAAATCAAAAAAAGAATGAAAAAAAAAAATTAAAGTTAAAATAATTAAGAAAAGGTAAAAATAAATAAATATATAAATAAATAATAAAAAAAAGCTAATGGCATAAAAAAAAGGTATAATGTTTAGCTCGAAGCTAATGCCAAAACGAAAGTAAGAAACCTTAGCACAAGCTAATTCCATAAGGAGAGGAACTATGCTTAGCTCGAAGCTAATGCTAGAAGGAAAGTAAGAATGCTTAGCTCGAAACTAATGCCAAAAGGAAAGTAAGAATGCATTGCACAAGCAAATTCTATAAGGATAGGAATAATGTTTAGCTCGAAGTTAATGTAAAAATGTAAGTAAGAATGCTTAGCACTAGTTGATTTTAAAAGAAAATAAAAAGGAAAAAAAATTAAAAAAATAAAAATAAATAAATAAATAAATAAAGCAAATAAATTAAAAAATAAAACAAATAAAAAAAATTATAGTAAAAATATATAAAATAAATAAATAATAAAGAAAAGCTAATTCCATAAGAAGAGGAATAATGTTAAAGGAAAGTAAGAAAGCTTAGCTCGAACCTAATGTCAAACGGAAAGTAAGAATACTTAGCACAATCTAATTCTATAAGGCCCATTTTGGTTGGGCTGATCCGAGCAAATTGATATTCTTATCTCGGTGGATCTTTTATTTGGTTCATTACAACTGGATTCGGATGGATTCTGGGCCCGGGTTCAGATCCACCAATCACGTGATAGCAGATCTCACCACGGGAGGTGTGATCGGGTAATCCGATATTTTCCCTTATTAACGTGAAGTGCTATTACCCTATTGCCCTCAAAGTCCATTTGTAGTTACAATTGTGCCAGGTATATATACATATTATCTTCCCCATTTCGCATCTAAACGAAGCCCTAGTTTCTTCTCCGTCATTGCGATTGGTCATCGCCGACTTCCACTTCTCTCTTCTCTGCCGTTTATCGTTGAAATTGGCAGCTTCGGCGGCGTGGAGGAACTTCTTTGCGGCACTGCAAGGTGAGTTTTCCAAATATAACTGGACACATTAATATTCCCAACTCTTCGTGCATTGGATATGGTGTAACACCCCTCGTCTTTAAATTTTCCTAACTTTCTTATGTAAAGTTGATGCGTTTTAATTAAGTTTAACTCTTCCAAAATATTACTTGACTACGTGAATTATCGAATTTATATGATAAATGAAATCATAAATTATTTGCTAAATATGGATTGATGTGTGCACTATACACTTATTAATTAGCTTATACATACATGTATAAGTATTTACTTAATATATATATATACACACATATATATGTGTGTGTGTGTCTGCATGTGTGTGAAGGTATGTGTGTGTGCATGCGTGTGTGTATATGTGTGCAGCCGTGTGTGTGTGTATAATTGCATATAGGTTGAGTATAGTTTATATAAACCTATATACTAACCTAGGGTCTAGACCTCAATAATCAGCACCTAAACCACACTCAACCCCTAACCAAGAGTGGTAAACCAAAAGCCTCTCTTCCTAATTTAAAAAGGGCCAATCTCTCTCTCTCTCTCTCTCGGCTGGTTTTCCTCTCTCTCTCTCCCCCGATTGTTTTTCTCTCTCTCTTCCTCACCTGGTCTCTCTCCACCCCTCGGCAGCACCACCACCGTGAGCCACCATCAGCCACCCCAAGCTCCAAAAAAATCCTAACATGAGAATTCCCTATCCTATCCTCCTTCTAGAGTTCTCCAAGAACTCTATTTATACGAGGTGCCCTTTCACGGGAGAAATCACATCTCACCTCCTAATACGCTCCATAGCCCTCTCCCTCAAAATAGCTTGGTTAGAAATTGAAGATTGAAGAGGTAAAGAACCTCTCCCGATATTTTCTAATTTCTTTCTTCTTTTCCCCTTTTCTGACCTTTTGATTCTCTTGAAGGTTCAAGAGCATTTTTCTTTTGGCTAGCTTTCTTTCTAACATCAGGTAAGGAATCGAAATCCTTGCTGCAAATGGAGGTATCAAGTATCAAGAAAGGAATTTCGGAAAATAATCTAAAAGACACTCCTCTTCTTCGTTTCATGTTATTCTTGCATTTTTGTGTTTAATTTTGTTGGTTCTTGCATTTTAAATCATTGCATGTATGATCGGACTGCATAATCCGGAGATTCAAGCCTTTTAGAAAAAAGGAGTGACAAAGAAATTTTGAGTTATTAATGAGTTTTTGAAGAAAATCAGATTTTGGTAAAATTAGGGGCATGCATGTGAAGATCTAGTAAGCTAGAGGACTGATCTGCAAATTTCTAAAAGATCGGTTAGATTTAGTTAAAATTAAGAATTTTTAATTTCTGAAGTTTTTGATTTAATAGATTAATTATTTTGAATGAATAAATGAAGGTTTGGAAGAAAATGGAAATTTTGGGGTAGAAATTGTAATTTTCAGAAACTTGCTGTTTTTCGAATTTTTTAGAATTAAAAATAAAAAAAAAAAAAAAAAAAACTGAGATTTTATTATCTGAAATCTGCCTAATTAATGTGTTGTTGATTTTAGGATGAATAATCGGATTTCCTTTCGAATAAAACATCTTTATGGAAATTAAATTAGATTAGAAACTTCTTTAAGTGTTTTGGTAATACTTCTTGTGTAATGACACTTTGGTAAATTACTTTGGATATACCTATAGATATATATATCCTTTATTAGTTATAATTTTATTATCTTTAATAAATTAAGTCATTATTCAAGCATGCTTATAAAAAGTATACTAAAATATACGTATTCAATTTTTGGGTGTGTATAATTATTTATATGTATATATATTTATATGTATATATATATATATATATATATATATATATATATATATAGTTCGGTTTATATATATATATATATATATATATATATATATATATATATATATATATATATATATATATATATATATATATATATATATATATATATATATATATATATATATATATATATATGTGCCTGTATGTCATTTTGATATATTTGTGTATACATATGTTTAAATATATGAAAGGCATAGGCAAGAATATGATATTAACATATTATTAATGCATAATTTGTAGATGCATAATTGTGTGTGTGCGTATGTGCATCAGTGAGGGTGCATGTGTGCATAAGTGAGATTAGATGTCTAATTGTGTAATTGATATAATGTGTTTGTGTATTTGTTGGTCACTTGATTGATATTTGTGATGTCTCTTGGTGGTTAGATTTATTGATGGTTGTTGTGAATTATTAGTACTTTTGGGTGCCTATGTGAAATTCTCATTACTTCTTTCTTGCCACTTTTGTAATAAATAAAAATAATTTGGGGAGGTTAATGGAATACTTAGAAATAATAAGAAGGGATACGGGGGGCCGGTATTCCAACCATAGATACCATAGTTCGGTGGTTTGATTCCACCAAAACGGGCTCAGAATAAATTCTTATTATCTAAGTACAAAAGTTAATCTCTCATCGGATCCGATAAAATGTTTTAAATAGTTCACTACGTTAATCGAAAACCGAGACATGTGTGTGTGTTTTACGTTAATTTTGATTGCTCCTATGTGACATAATATTTTATATATATATATAGTAGAACAATATTTGCAAATCTCGATATCTTTCGAGATCCTTACTGAGCTTTGTTAGCTCATATAGATATTCTCCGTTTGCAGGATCTAGTAGGGATAACTCCGCCGGTTTGGACTAGTAGCGGTTCGAGGGGGGTCGATTCCGGAAATTTTGGGCTCGTATGGAGGATCCACTAATGTTTCTTATTATCTTAGCTTTTGTTTATTTTGCATTGAAGACTCTTACTATTTCTATTGTAGCGCATGTATATTACTACCCCTAGTGTAAGGCGAACTTTCCTATGTTTCCTTTTGAACTAGTATATGTAAAATAGTACGGCTTGATGGTTTAATATCTCCGCCTTATAATTACTTCCGTAAATCTCCGTTTGTCTTCTCGTATGATAGTAAGCATCGAAATTTTGAACCTAAGGACAAGGTGACACCAATTAAGTCTTATCGAAAAAAAAAAAAAAAAAAAAGAACTTCACGGTGATGAAAAATACATAATATTTTTCTATGAATTTAGACTTCCGCTCGCGTATTCCTTCGTAAACTTCCCGGTTTATTAGTTGGAACTTAGGGGGTGTCACAGATCATGGTATCGGAGCAAGATTAGTGGAGATCCCATACGAGTGAGAAAGTCGGAAATTGAACGCCTCGGAACGTGAAGATCTTGTCCATCCGGTAAACGTGTGTTTTGTTTTTTTTGTCTTATATTACCCTAGTTTTAATTACAAGTGCGACAAAGGCATGGCAGGAAGACGAACTCGGAACTCTGCCAACATGAACGACCCACGCGACCCCATTAGTATTATCCACGATCTTTCCGAACTCATTCGTGAACAAGCCCAAAACCATCACGAACAAATCCAGCAACTTCTCCAAAACCATCCACCTCCACCACCGCAACCGAATCCCCAAAACTTGTACGAAAAATTCCTCCGTATGAATCCATCGGAATTCCATGGTGGTCCCGATCCCGTAGTGGCCGAAGAATGGATCAAGTCCCTGGAAGTTATTTTCGACTATATGCAAATGGGTGATCGTGAAAGAGTACACTGCGCCCTTTTCTTACTTCGTAACGAGGCCCGAAACTGGTGGGAAGGAGCGAAAGAAGGAATCGAACTCGAAAACTTACAATGGTCAATCTTTAAGGTCCAATTTTTCGAGAAATACTTCTCTAAGGATATCCGAGCCAACAAACTCAAGGAATTCCTTGAACTTCGTCAAGGCGATCTTTCCATGACTGAATACGTCCGTCGCTTCGAAAGAGGCTGCTTGTACGCCCCGTTCATCGCCAAAGATGCCGAGGAAAAGAAGAACCATTTCACTAGGGGACTACAGCCCGAAATTCGACGAGATATCCGCATGTCCGACGCTTCGACCTTCCGTCAACTTATAGACAAAGCACTTTCAGCCGCCCAAGATGAGATAGAAATTCAGCAGAGCCGACGTCCTCAAAACTTTGGCTCTCGACCTTGGAAAAAACCCAATGTTGGCAACGAAAAATTCAAGGAAAAGAGAAGCCACTCCACTAACTCCCGGCCAACGGCACCACCTCTCAAACCAACCTGCTCGAATTGTGGAAAATCTCACTTGGAGTATGCGTGAAAGGCACCGATGCATGTTTCCGATGCAGACAGCCCGGCCACAAGGCGAGAGACTGCCCGAATAATCAAACCCAGATTCCTGGCCGTGCATTTGCAATGACTCAGGAGCAAGCTCAACGAGACCCCTCCATGATCGCAGGTACTATTTTTATTCGCGGAGAACCTGTATGTGCCTTAATTGATTCCGGTTCTACGCACTCCTTCATAGCTACCAACGTATCTGAACGACTCAAACTTACGCCCACTCGTGTATATCACGAGTATTGCATTTCCATACCTTCGGGTGATGAGATGAAGTCGAACCTAGTAGTAGTTAACTGCCCTATCCAAATCCATGACCAACTTATGGATTTTGACCTAATCATCCTACCGATCCAAAATTTCGATCTTATTATGGGTATGGATTGGCTAACGAAGTTCAATGCCCAAATCAATTGCGCGCTGAAAACTGTTAGTTTTTCTCTCCCTAGCGGAAATCTCCTAAAATTCCAAGGCCATCGTGAAACCCTAATTCCCATCATCTCGGCAATCAAAGCCGCCAAACTGATTTATAAGGGGCATACTAGCTATCTAGTAGACGTCCTAGAAATCGAACCTAAGCCCAAACCTCAGATGTCTGAAATCCCCGCTGTTCAAGAATTTCCCGAAGTCTTCCCCGACGACCCTCCCGGATTGCCACCCGATCGCGAGATAGAATTCGAAATTAACCTAATCCCCGGAGCAGCACCCATTTCTAAGTCCCCCTACCGCATGGCCCCGATGGAACTCAAAGAGCTGAAAGATCAAGTTCAAGAATTGCTCGATAAGGGCTACGTCCGTCCCAGTCATTCCCCATGGGGAGCTCCAGTGTTATTTGTTAAAAAGAAGGATGGATCCCTCCGCCTCTGTATAGATTACCGAGAGTTAAACAAGATCACCATAAAGAATAAATACCCCCTACCCCGCATCGACGATCTTTTCGACCAACTCCAAGGAGCATCCGTCTTCTCCAAAATCGACCTCCGTTCCGGATATCACCAACTTAAAGTCAAGGAAGCCGATATCCCTAAAACCGCGTTCCGAACCCGGTATGGTCACTACGAATTCATGGTTATGCCATTTGGTCTAACGAACGCCCCAGCCGCATTTATGGACCTAATGAATCGAGTGTTTCACCAATACCTCGACAAATTCGTCATCGTTTTCATTGACGACATTCTAGTCTACTCCCGAAGCAAAGAGGATCATCTCTCCCACTTGCGGATCGTACTTCAGACCCTACAATCACATCAATTGTACGCCAAATTCAGTAAATGTGAATTCTGGTTATCTAGTGTAATCTTTCTCGGACACATTATCTCTGCCGAAGGACTATCTGTCGATCCCGGAAAGATAGAAGCCGTCTCCAACTGGCCCGTTCCGAAGAATGCAAAGGAAATTCGAAGTTTTCTTGGCCTGGCTGGGTACTACCGTAAATTCGTCCAAGATTTCTCGAAGATTGCGTCACCACTCACCCGACTCACGAAAAAGGAAGTCAAGTACCAGTGGACCCCAAGTTGCGAAGCTAGCTTCCAAGAGCTCAAGAGGCGATTAACTTCTGCCCCTATTCTTGCATTACCTGAAAAATCTGGAGAATTCATAGTCTACAGTGACGCCTCCAAATTAGGGTTAGGCGCCGTACTAATGCAAAATGAAAAAGTAATCGCCTATGCCTCTCGACAACTCAAAGAATACGAGAAGAACTACCCGACTCACAATCTCGAACTAGCAGCAGTGGTCTTTGCACTCAAAATCTGGCGACACTATCTCTATGGTGAAAAATGCACAATTTACACCGACCACAAAAGTTTGAAATACTTCTTCACGCAGAAAGAGCTGAACATGAGACAACGACGATGGCTCGAATTAATCAAAGACTATAATTGTGAAATTCTATACCACCCCGGAAAGGCAAATGTTGTAGCCGACGCACTTAACCGAAAATCAGTGAACGCCCTCACAATTCAGTCCGACCTTAGAAACTCTATTCGAACAGCACAAGACCAAGATCCTCAGATTCAGAATATTCGTGCCGATCTAGAATCGAACCCCGACTTTCGAATCTCCACCGATGGACTCCTCCTATTCCAAAATCGCACTTTTATTCCCGACAATTCCGAGATCAAGAGACTTATTCTAACCGAAGCACACCAGACTACATACACCTGTCACCCCGGATCTACCAAGATGTACCAAGACCTCAAAAAGCTATATTGGTGGCCCGGAATGAAGAAAAATGTCGCCCAATTCGTCGCCGAATGCCTCACGTGTCAACAGGTGAAGGCTGAGCACCAACGGCCCGGAGGCTTACTTCAGTCAAATCTAATTCCCGAATGGAAATGGGAAGTAGTAACAATGGATTTTATTCAAGGAGTTCCAAAGACGCAACGTGGATCTGACTCCATTTGGGTAATCGTCGATCGTCTGACCAAATCAGCTCATTTTCTTCCAATCCGAAAGACGTTTAGCCTAGACAAACTAGCGGAACTTTACATTCAAGAAATTGTCCGACTCCACGGCGTTCCAACCTCAATCATTTCCGATCGAGACCCCCGGTTCACTTCAAAATTCTGGAAAAGCCTACATACAACCCTCGGAACCAAGTTATCATTCAGTACCGCCTTCCATCCCCAAACCGACGGACAATCAGAACGTACAATCAAGACTCTCGAAGATCTACTCCGAGCCTGCACACTCGACTTCGGAGGTAGTTGGGAATCCCGACTACCGCTAATAGAGTTTGCGTACAACAACAGTTTCCAAACTACGATAGGGATGGCCCCGTATGAAGCCCTCTATGGACGCAAGTGCCGATCCCCGCTCCATTGGGACGAAGTAGGAGAAAAGAAACTGCTTGGACCTGACCTAGTACAACAAACGGTGGAAATAATTCGAAATATTCGAGAAAAGATGCGCGTCGCCCAGGATCGTCAACAGAGCTACGCCAATCGGAGAAGAAGGGACCTGGAATTCAAAAATGGCGAATCCGTTTTCCTAAAGGTAGCACCCCTCAAAGGCGTCATGCGATTCGGAAACCGAGGCAAGTTAGCCCCAAGATATATTGGACCATTCGAAATCCTAGAGAAAATAGGTACGCGTGCCTATCGCTTAGCACTCCCGCCTAAGTTATCAAGAATCCACAACGTTTTCCATGTCTCCATGCTTCGAAAATACATACCAAACCCAAGCCATATTTTAAGATCCGACCCCGTTGAACTAAACCCTAACCTTTCCTATGAAGAAACACCCCTACAAATTCTAGATTCCAAATGCAAAACCCTTCGAAATCGAGAAATTCGTCTTGTCAAGATACTTTGGCGCAACCATACTCCGGAAGAAGCTACATGGGAACGAGAATCAGAAATGAGAAATCTCTATCCCGAATTATTCAGGACAGGTAACAAATTTTGGGGACAAAATTTCTTTAAGGGGGGAAGATTGTAACACCCCTCGTCTTTAAATTTTCCTAACTTTCTTATGTAAAGTTGATGCGTTTTAATTAAGTTTAACTCTTCCAAAATATTACTTGACTACGTGAATTATCGAATATATATGATAAATGAAATCATAAATTATTTGCTAAATATGGATTGATGTGTGCACTATACACTTATTAATTAGCTTATACATACATGTATAAGTATTTACTTAATATATATATACACACATATATATGTGTGTGTGTGTCTGCATGTGTGTGAAGGTATGTGTGTGTGCATGCGTGTGTGTATATGTGTGCAGCCGTGTGTGTGTGTATAATTGCATATAGGTTGAGTATAGTTTATATAAACCTATATACTAACCTAGGGTCTAGACCTCAATAATCAGCACCTAAACCACACTCAACCCCTAACCAAGAGTGGTAAACCAAAAGCCTCTCTTCCTAATTTAAAAAGGGCCAATCTCTCTCTCTCTCTCTCTCTCTCGGCTGGTTTTCCTCTCTCTCTCTCCCCCGATTGTTTTTCTCTCTCTCTTCCTCACCTGGTCTCTCTCCACCCCTCGGCAGCACCACCACCGTGAGCCACCATCAGCCACCCCAAGCTCCAAAAAAATCCTAACATGAGAATTCCCTATCCTATCCTCCTTCTAGAGTTCTCCAAGAACTCTATTTATACGAGGTGCCCTTTCACATGAGAAATCACATCTCACCTCCTAATACGCTCCATAGCCCTCTCCCTCAAAATAGCTTGGTTAGAAATCGAAGATTGAAGAGGTAAAGAACCGCTCCCGATATTTTCTAATTTCTTTCTTCTTTTCCCCTTTTCTGACCTTTTGATTCTCTTGAAGGTTCAAGAGCATTTTTCTTTTGGCTAGCTTTCTTTCTAACATCAGGTAAGGAATCGAAATCCTTGCTGCAAATGGAGGTATCAAGTATCAAGAAAGGAATTTCGGAAAATAATCTAAAAGACACTCCTCTTCTTCGTTTCATGTTATTCTTGCATTTTTGTGTTTAATTTTGTTGGTTCTTGCATTTTAAATCATTGCATGTATGATCAGACTGCATAATCCGGAGATTCAAGCCTTTTAGAAAAAAGGAGTGACAAAGAAATTTTGAGTTATTAATGAGTTTTTTAAGAAAATCAGATTTTGGTAAAATTAGGGGCATGCATGTGAAGATCTAGTAAGCTAGAGGACTGATCTGCAAATTCCTTAAAGATCGGTTAGATTTAGTTAAAATTAAGAATTTTTAATTTCTGAAGTTTTTGATTTAATAGATTAATTATTTTGAATGAATAAATGAAGGTTTGGAAGAAAATGGAAATTTTGGGGTAGAAATTGTAATTTTCAGAAACTTGTTGTTTTTTGAATTTTTTAGAATTAAAAAAAAAAAAAAAAAAAAAAAGAAAAAAAAAACTGAGATTTTATTATCTGAAATCTGCCTAATTAATGTGTTGTTGATTTTAGGATGAATAATCGGATTTCCTTTCGAATAAAACATCTTTATGGAAATTAAATTAGATTAGAAACTTCTTTAAGTGTTTTGGTAATACTTCTTGTGTAATGACACTTTGGTAAATTACTTTGGATATACCTATTGATATATATATCCTTTATTAGTTATAATTTTATTATCTTTAATAAATTAAGTCATTATTCAAGCATGCTTATAAAAAGTATACTAAAATATACGTATTCAATTTTTGGGTGTGTATAATTATTTATACGTATATATATATATATATATATATATATATATATATATATATATATATATATATATATATATATATATATATATATATATATATATATATATATATATATAGTTCGGTTTATATATAGTTCGGTTTATATATATATATATATATATATATATATATATATATATATATATATATATATATATATATATATATATATATATATATATATATATGTGTGCCTGTATGTCATTTTGATATATTTGTGTATACATATGTTTAAATATATGAAAGGCATAGGCAAGAATATGATATTAACATATTATTAATGCATAATTTGTAGATGCATAATTGTGTGTGTGCGTATGTGCATCAGTGAGGGTGCATGTGTGCATAAGTGAGCTTAGATGTCTAATTGTGTAATTGATATAATGTGTTTGTGTATTTGTTGGTCACTTGATTGATATTTGTGATGTCTCTTGGTGGTTAGATTTATTGATGGTTGTTGTGAATTATTAGTACTTTTGGGTGCCTATGTGAAATTCTCATTACTTCTTTCTTGCCACTTTTGTAATAAATAAAAATAATTTGGGGAGGTTAATGGAATACTTAGAAATAATAAGAAGGGATACGGGGGGCCGGTATTCCAACCATAGATACCATAGTTCGGTGGTTTGATTCCACCAAAACGGGCTCAGAATAAATTCTTATTATCTAAGTACAAAAGTTAATCTCTCATCGGATCCGATAAAATGTTTTAAATAGTTCACTACGTTAATCGAAAACCGAGACATGTGTGTGTGTTTTACGTTAATTTTGATTGCTCCTATGTGACATAATATTTTATATATATATATATATAGTAGAACAATATTTGCAAATCTCGATATCTTTCGAGATCCTTACTGAGCTTTGTTAGCTCATATAGATATTCTCCGTTTGCAGGATCTAGTAGGGATAACTCCGCCGGTTTGGACTAGTAGCGGTTCGAGGGGGGTCGATTCCGGAAATTTTGGGCTCGTATGGAGGATCCACTAATGTTGCTTATTATCTTAGCTTTTGTTTATTTTGCATTGAAGACTCTTACTATTTCTATTGTAGCGCATGTATATTACTACCCCTAGTGTAAGGCGAACTTTCCTATGTTTCCTTTTGAACTAGTATATGTAAAATAGTACGGCTTGATGGTTTAATATCTCCGCCTTATAATTACTTCCGTAAATCTCCGTTTGTCTTCTCGTATGATAGTAAGCATCGAAATTTTGAACCTAAGGACAAGGTGACACCAATTAAGTCTTATCGAAAAAAAAAAAAAAAAAAAAAAGAACTTCACGGTGATGAAAAATACATAATATTTTTGTATGAATTTAGACTTCCGCTCGCGTATTCCTTCGTAAACTTCCCGGTTTATTAGTTGGAACTTAGGGGGTGTCACATATGGACTTCATGCTTTGGATATGGTTGTCATTGTTGACTCCATTTATTAACTAATATAAATTTAACCACCCCAATTGGACTCAATTTATTTGATAAGGAATGGACTTCATGCTTTGGATATGGTTGTCATTGTTGACTCCATTTATTAACTAATATAAATTTAACCACCCCAATTGGACTCAATTTATTTGATAAGGAATTGCAGTGTGATATTATTGGGTAAAATGTGTTGTTTCATCATTGAACAACAATTGGTGATAATTTGTACTACTATGTTTGTTGGGCAGACGGTGTTTAGAGCTCATAAAGAATATGCCACAGTTCCCCCGAAAATTTCCATTTTTTTATGGAAGTAGCATGATATTAATTTGGAATGTTTTGATTTTATTCAGTTGGAATTGCAGTGGGATAATATTGAGTTTTTTGTGAGGTTGCATGATTCAACTAAAATATGTGATAATTTCTAACTATGTGATAATTTTGCATCATTTAACTAAAATACTCTGCATAAGTTATCTATAATTGACTTTTGATGCTTTTTCATATCATTATGTGGTGGAGACAGTGACGTTTTCCAGGTGGTGAATAATTTCAGAAATTGAGCTGCAAAAATCTTTGCCATATTTCTGTATTGGACTGAACTCTCACATGTCATGCTTGTGTTAAGATTAAGAATATCGGGTGGCACAAAACATGAAAACACATGAAATCATTTATAAGATTATTAACTTGTAATAGAGCAGAGCCGTCTTTGGCTTTTGATATTTTTTTGATCCTTTTTTCAAGGAAAATGGTTCGAGTTACAACATTTGTGCATATTATGGATAGGACCGGCAATTGAGCCGGGCCTACCTGAAGCCCGATAGCTCGGCCCGATTTTATTTGAGCCGAGCACGATAAATTGTGAGCCGGGCCGAGTTTGAGCCATTTAATTAAACCCGATTAAACTATGAACCGAGTTTGAGCTTAGCATGGCTCAACCCGAATAAAGCCCGACTAAATTAATAATATATATATATATATATATATATATATATATATATATATATATATATATATATATATTTGTTGTATTTTTTTTTAAGGTTTCAATATTTTCGAAAAGAGTTGGAGGATATTTGGAATTGCTTCTAGTTAAATTTTTTTTCTTTTCAATTTAGACTCTGAATGCATTTTTTCGTATAGTTAATCAAAGATTAAATACTTGCAACATTAAGCTTCATTTGTTTTAGTGAACAGACAAAGGTTTTTTTTTTTTTTTTTTTTTTTTAATCTTATTTTGATTTTCAATGAATATTCTAGATTTTTCTCTTAGATTGCGAAGTTTTTTTTTTCCTTTTAACATGTTCGACGGTAAAGTTGTAAAATATTTAATTTATTTATTGCCGGATATAAGCCCGATATAAACCCGAAATCCGAAAGAAAACGTGAGCCGAGTTTAAGCCTTTAGGCATGAGGCCTGATGGTATTTGAGCTTGAGCCTACAATAATGAGGCCCGATAGTATATGAGCTTGAGCCGACCCTGGCTCGGCTCACACGACCCGATTGCCAACCCTAATTATGGAGTTATTAATGATATTATTTGTTTAGGATTTGTCGAATTGATTGTTGTTAGTTCTATGGAAGATTGTTGCTTATTGTTAGATAAAATGGGCCCAAATGTTTATTTGGCCCAAAATTGCTAACCCACTTTGTGCAACCCACTCCCTTGGTGTCGGCCCATCAGCTCACTTAAAACCCAATCAGATTCGATCTGGACCGTTGATTTATAAGTCTCGATCTCAGCCATCCATGCCACATATATATATCACCCCACTCTCTCTTATCCTCAAACCCTAACCCTAACAGCTGCACCTCCTCTCTTCTCTCTTCTCGACGGCCGAATCTTTCGCCGATTTCCATGGCGGTCGGAGATTCGGTCGATTCACTTTCCGTTCTTGCTGCAGCTGCACGAGTATATATACATCTCTTCTTGAAGATGTAGAGCACAACGAAAAATTCCGATCTTCTACCTTCTTGTCTTAAACCTCTATGTTGTGAGTGGTTTCGTGACCTCTGTGAGTGAGGGTAACAGATCTGGGGAAACACTGTGTGTGTGTGTGAGTTTGATTCGTTGGGGTTTTGGGTTGGGTTGAGACTACAGTCGGAGTGAGGCTGAGATTTGAGCACTCGGATGAAGTTCTGACTGCAGGGTGTGATCTGCGAGCTTGACACCGGGAGTGTGCTGGCTGCTGCCGACTAGACTCCGGACGTGGACACGGGAAACGAGGACTGAGCCGTTGCTGTGGAACCTTCTCTACCGGAGCTGAAAACGGGCAGATTTTTGATCTGGCCCAGATTCATTCTTATTATTGTTTATTTCTGTAATTTATTTGTTAAGTCATAATCCCCTTCCCCTTAGGCTTATTAATATGTGTAATTCATTTGATTAAAGGTCTGTAATATTAATGCTATTTGAACGGCCACCCAACAGTGGTACCAGAGCATCGTCAAGTTGGGGGTGCTCGTTCAAATAGGGCGTACGGAAATCCAACCGGATTCCGCTCAGATATTGTACCCTAAACCCCCTATGGTTGGGATTTATTTTCTGTTGTGATTGGTACTGCCTTATCTTTAGATTCTGTGGTCTGTGAGTCACTGTGTGTGATTCGTGGTCTGTGAGCCACTCTATGTGTTTTGTTGTGGTCTGTGTGCCACTGTTGCTTCTGTGTGAACATTATTCTTCCGCTGCATATATATATAAAATGCTCACTTGACCGGACTTAAAGGGTTGTATAACTTGGATTCTCGACCTCACTTGACCGGACTGAAAGTGCCCTGGAATCCTGTGAGGCAGGGTCTCCAAGATTGCCTATCCTTGTTGCATATCCACTTATCCCTATTTTGTCCTATTGTGAAAAATTGGTCTAATATCTTGCTTTGTGCTAAAATTTGTATGGCTGCCATGTCTGTCTTTTCTATGGCTCCTTTTGATGGTAAGGGTGATTTTCCTATTTGGAAACAGAAAATGGAAGGTGTGTTAATTCTGTTGGGTTTCGGGCACGCATACGCAGCGGAAAACAAAAATTTATGCGAATTAAACGAGTTTAAAACGCACATATTACATGCCCAACAAATTAAATCAATTAATTGCGTACCTTTGCGCTTCCAGCGAAATTAAAAACAACATACATGCTAATAAATTTAACCGAATTTAAATCAATTAACATGCTCGCGATTAAACCAAATAACATGCTTGTAATGATTTAAAACGATTACACATAATCACATAAAATCATACGAAACAAACATGAAATCATAGTCTAAACCTAATCGAAACGAAACTAGGGTTTCGTGGATTTACCTCTTGACGCGTGAGGTAGGAGCGTTCAACACGTCGAGATTGCTACGGAAACCAATCCGTACAATCGGGGCAGCAGCGGTGCAGCGGCAGCAGCGGCGCGTGAGGTGACGGCGGCGCGTGCGGTATACGCGCGGCTTCGGGGCGGCGCGTGGGGCAGCGTGCAGCTTCGGCTCGTGCGTTGCTCCTCGATTCTTCGATCTACGATCTTCCTCCTCTCGGATTTCACCTCGTATACTTCGATCTACTAAAACGTGGCACTAGACACGAAGTAGTTAGAATAAAGCGGAAGAAACGAAAAGAGAAAGAATACCGAAAGAGGAACAGCCGATGAACGGCCGATTCCGGCGACGGAACGGCGACGGTGGCGCGGTGATGGCCGCGGAAAGAGAGGCCGAGAGAGAGAGTGGACGGCCGCTTAGGGTTAGGGTTTTTGTGTGTTTTTGTGTGCAAGGCCTATAAATCATGTATTTATAGTCCCTTGCATAAAACCCTAGCGGGCTTAAGTTGGACCGGGCCCAACAGCTTAAGTTCGCTAGTACTTTTACTTGCTCGTTTCTCTCAATTCAATGACCGAAAAATTGCAACGATTAAATTTTCGGAATCATTATAATTCCCTCGTCATTACGAGTGCCATCTTTCATTTTCCAACTTTCCAAAAGTGGAAACCCTAGTTCAGTGCACTTTCTAAATTTGGAAACTTCCCGATTTAGAAAGTTCACTAACACGTTCGCCTATTCTTTTCCTTTTCTTATTCTCATTCATAATTCCAAATTATGAATGTTGGACTCAATCATATTGACTTCCAATCATGCAAAGATAAACTATTTTATCTCTGACCGTTTATTCAAAGATCTCATGTGCACGAGCAGTGTGACCCTCGATGGTTCAGGTGTAAGCTAGCCGTGGGCCCACAACCCTTTGTGGTAAAAACTCGTCCCCTTCGAGTTACGATTAAGATGAAGCTCGTTTCACCTTAATCACCCAACGAATCAAGATTGGCGTCTAGCAACTACGCGTCATGATTCCCTAGATACAAATGAAGTGCC
This sequence comes from Erythranthe guttata, assembly GCF_056151865.1. Classification (NCBI taxonomy): domain Eukaryota; kingdom Viridiplantae; phylum Streptophyta; class Magnoliopsida; order Lamiales; family Phrymaceae; genus Erythranthe; species Erythranthe guttata. The sequence goes on from NC_142541.1 coordinate 8,137,900, forward strand.
TGCAAGAACCTTCAGATATAGTTAACGTACAGTACGGTCCCTTCGATACATATGTCCCGATCGAACTAGAGGCATTGGTTCATCGAGACCTCTTTATATGTTCGATGACGGTGCGATCGTTCCAAGTGTTGTAATCGTCACGTGCATGACTTAGAGAATCAAATTCTCTAATCATCACTTAGTCAGCTCTGGCCAGAGACTTAGAATGATTACAAACTTTCAGAAGACACAGGACATCCAAGACTATTCTAGCGATCGAATCCCCGACTACAATGCACAGACCTCCCACTAGATTTCGGACTGCACGAACACTGGCCCTTGGGATGGTCCTCGGTGGAACTCAGGGACAGGTCACGATACAGCTGGTCCTCTAGTGAAGTCACGGTGATGTCTAGGTCATAAGGACTAATGGTGTACAACTATACCATAGATATCTCTACTCGATTATTGGGAACCACTTAGAGATTTCTAGGGTGAGGGAGTTCAGTGAACTCGTCAACTTACGAGCACCCACTTATGCATGCCGATATCACAATACCGTTTACTGATGAGATGCAGTACACATAGACTAAGTGCTAGTCTTAATGGGAAAGGCCGATATCCTCATTCGTGGCGTAAGCCTTCGACTAGGAACACGTTTAACAGTTATAATACTTAAGTAAATATCTCACGATCCTAACGATCAATTACTAGTACTTGTAATAACTGTAAGGACTATATCTATGCTTGTGACAAAGGGACAAAGATATAGAATGCCAAGGTGTTTTATCATTAATACGAATAAAGGTTCGTTTATTACAATAATAAATACGAAAAACCACAGCCACAGGTTGGCTTGTTGGTCACCTACTCTAACAATCTCCCACTTGACCTAAAGCCAACTACCCATAAACCGCAATCCCATCGACTCTCGATGTTTCTCATGGACCGATCTTGGTAAAGGCTTCGTGAAGGGGTCTGCAACGTTCTCTTCCGAGGTGACTCGTTCTACCTTAACTTCACCTCTATCAATGATCTCTCGGATCACGTGATACTTCCTCAGAATATGCTTCGACTTCTGATGAGATCGTGGCTCCTTAGCTTGTGCCACGGCTCCGGTGTTATCACAGTACAACGGTACTGGATCACTAGCATCAGGAATGACACCCAACTCTTGGATGAACTTCCTTATCCAAGTCCCTTCTTTTGCAGCTTCAGACGCTGCAATGTATTCCGCTTCGGTAGTGGAATCGGCCGTCGTGCTTTGCTTGGAACTCTTCCAACACACGGCACCACCATTCAGCGTGAATATAAATCCAGAATTCGACTTTGAGTCGTCCACGTCCGATTGAAAACTAGAGTCGGTAAAACCCTCTAATTTCAACTCGGCACCCCCATAGACTAAAAATATATCCTTAGTTCTTCGCAAGTACTTGAGGATATCTTTCACGGCTTTCCAGTGAGCCGGGCCGGGGTTAGACTGATATGTGCTTGTGACACTCACAACATACGCAATATCGGGTCTCGTACATAGCATGCCATACATTATGCTTCCTATGGCAGAAGCATAGGGCGTCCTTTTCATCTCTTCGATTTCACTAGGTGTTTGGGGACACATAGATTTCGAGAGACGAACCCCATGGGACATTGGCAAGAATCCCTTCTTGGATTCTTCCATGCTAAACCGTTTCATAACGGTGTCTATGTACAGGCTTTGGGATAAGCCAAGCATCTTTCTTGCTCTATCTCTATAGATGCGTATTCCTAATACGTAAGATGCTTCCCCCAAATCCTTCATTGAGAAACGTGTGGACAACCATGCTTTCGTTTGTTGCAGCATTCCTACGTCATTCCCAATGAGTAGAATGTCATCAACGTAAAGCACTAAAAATATTACTGCCCTCCCACTAACCTTCTTGTATACACAAGGTTCCTCCGGATTCTTCTCAAAATCAAACTCTTTGATAGTTGAGTCGAACCTAATGTTCCAACTTCGGGATGCTTGTTTCAATCCATAAATGGATCGCTGGAGCTTGCAAACCTTTTGCTCACTTCCAGAAGATATGAAGCCTTCCGGCTGCGCCATGTAAATTTCTTCCTCAATATCTCCATTAAGGAAGGCGGTCTTCACATCCATTTGCCATATCTCGTAGTCGTACCACGCAGCTATGGCCAGCAAAATCCTAATGGACTTCAGCATCGCGACTGGCGAAAAGGTTTCCTCATAGTCAACACCTTGCCTTTGAGTGTATCCTTTTGCTACCAATCTAGCTTTATAGGTCGATACCTTTCCATCAACTCCAATTTTCTTCTTATAGATCCACTTGCAGCCTATAGGAACAATTCCTTTGGGTGGATCTATCAAGGTCCATACCTTGTTGGAGTACATGGAGTCCATTTCGGATTTCATGGCAGTTAGCCAATGTCCCATGTCCGCATCCGATACGGCCTCATTGTATGTTCTTGGATCTCGTCCAAGCTCAACATGATCTTCATCATTTTCGAGGAGGAATAACCTATCCGGCATTTTCCGAACTCTTTCGGATCTACGTACCGTAGGTTCAGGAGGTATATTAGTGGTTTGTTGTATTGGTTCGATTACTTGTTCTTGCGTTTGAACTTCACTTTGTGGTTCTTGAACTACTTCAAGTTCTATCATGCTGCCCTTTCTATCGGATAGAAACTCCCTCTCCAAAAAGGTGGCATTTCTCGAAACAAACGTCTTTGCTTCTTTGACATAATAAAACTCGTATCCCATTGAGTCTTCGGGATACCCCACAAAATAGCACAAGTCGGATTTACTATCTAACTTATCTCCCACTAATCGCTTCACATAAGCGGGACAACCCCATATCCTAATATGTTTGTAGTTGGGTTTCCGGGAATGCCAAAGTTCATAAGGTGTGGATTTAACTGCTTTAGTGTTAACTCTATTCAGCAAATACGCGGCAGTACGAAGTGCATGACCCCACAAGTATGCCGGTAAGTTCGTGAACCCCATCATTGATCGAACCATATCTAATAAAGTTCGATTCCGACGTTCGGAGACTCCATTAAGTTGAGGAGTTCCCGGTGGAGTCCATTGGGATTGTATCCCATTCTCTTTTAGATAGTCAATGAACTCGATGCTCAAGTATTCTCCACCACGATCGGATCGCAGCTTCTTAATACTTCGTCCGAGTTGCTTCTCTACTTCGTGTCTAAAATCTTTGAACCTTTCAAATGTTTCGGACTTGTACTTCATCAAGTACACATACCCATACCTAGAGTAATCGTCGGTAAAGGTAGCGAAGTAGTTGTATCCACCCTTCGCACTAACACTTAGTGGACCACATACGTCTGTATGGATCAAATCCAAAAGACCCTCGGCTCGTTCCATTTTCCCTTTGTAGGGTGACTTGGTCATTTTCCCTTTAAGGCAGGATTCACAAGTTTGTAGTGATTTCACGTCCTCTAAAGAGAACAATCCTTCACTGACAAAATCGTTCATCCTTCTTAAAGAGACATGACCTAATCTAGCGTGCCAAAGTTGTGCGGGGTTTTGATCTATCTCCTTACGTTCTGCTGATATAACATTAATAGGTATTTCACTTGGATTTAGTTCGTACAAGTTCTTTAATAGTCGTCCTTTGCAAATCAAATTCTCATTCTTTTGTATAATGCAAATCGAATTTCCAAAAATAAAAGTAAAACCTTCAATATCTAATACAGGAATAGAAATAAGGTTTCTAATGAGCGACGGAACAAATAAACAATCGTTCAAAACAATAGGAAAACTAGAATCCAAAACATTTAAGTAAATTGTGCCAATGGCTTCAGCAGCAACTCTTGCTCCATTCCCCATCCTTAGGTAGGTCTCACCCGCTCTAAGTCTTCGACTTCTTGTCATTAGCTGCAAATCATTGCACAAATGTGAGCCACAGCCCGTATCCAATACCCAAGAAGAAGAGTTGACAGACAAATTTACGTCAATGAAATACGTACCCTTTTCAGAACCTTTCTGCTTTAGGTAAGCCTTGCAGTTGCGGCGCCAATGTCCTTTCATTCCACAGTGATGGCAAGCATCATCAACTTGCTTACCAACCTTTGCTTTGGGGCCCCCACTACCTTCACCCACTTCGAACTTGCTGTTTGGGAAGGGAACTCTTTCCTTTCTCTTCTTTTGGAAAGAACTCTTCTTTCCAGAAGTAGCAGCAATGAGAACAGACTTCTCTTTCTTAATGGTGGACTCGAAGCTGACCAACATGTTCATTAACTCATCCAAGGGAGGATCTAGTTTGTTCATGTTGAAGTTCACTATGAACGATTCATAGGAACTAGGAAGAGACAACAGGATCAAATCCAACGAGAGCTCGGCCGGGAGGGTGACATCAAGATTCACTAGCTTTTCAAGGAGAGTGATCATTTTGAGACAGTGCTCGTGGACCGAAGTCCCTTCGCGCAGTCTCGCCGTGATCAACTCCTTTGTAGCAGCGTACCTCGATGCCCTAATATTCTCACTGTACATGCTATCGAGATGAGCCTTTATATCGAAAGCATGCAAGTGAGACTCATATTTCCTCGCAAGCGCGGGCTCCATGGCGGCTATCATATAGCACCTAGCATGAGTGTCATCTTTCTTCCAAACTTCATAAGTTTCCTTTTCAGCATCAGTCGCTGTGGCAGGTATAGTGGCGGGAAGCCTCTCGTTCAAAACATAGAGACGCCCCTCAACAGTTAGCACAAGCTTAAGACTACGCAACCAATCTAGGTAATTTGGGCCATTGAGTTTATTGTCGAGGATTGACATTATGGGATTCTTAGACATGATTATCTGAGACATATAGAGAAGAGGATTATTAGAGATTCGCGTTAAATGATTGTTACAATTAAATGTTTGGACTTATGTTATTTAATTGTTCTCCCACTAATTTTATCGAGTTCCACTTCCCTCTAGTAGACAAACGAGAAAACTGATTTTTCTTAATGGGCTTTAGGTCCAATAGACAAATATAACCCGTAGTTAATCTAGCCCGATTATATTTGCCCAAAGGTAGATCACAATCAATCATATCCACAATATGACCCTAAATTAATTTTCCTCACACTTGATAATGACCTAAGTTAATCTCGCGAATATCAAAATCGTCGTGTGTCAAGTCTAACCTACCAATCAAAGATGCTCATAGAACTTGATTATGCCAAACTAATGCAGTCCCTAGTTAATCTCGCCGACCACGTTAATCCAACATAACCCTTTTCTATGGCTACCTTCATCAATATGTCAATTGAATTACAGCTTACTCTACCATAGCACTCCCCGCTAACACGGCTTACTGCACTACAACAAAGGGCTACACATAATCCAATTGTTGGCAGAAGGAAAGAAATAACTCAACAGATTGGGTTTTTCTTTATAGCTTGAAATGATTCTTAATTAAATTAAGAATGAGGGGTTTTATTAAAAGTTTTATCTCATCAGAAGGTTTTGGATTGGTCTATGTGATTCCTACATCTATGTTCTCTAAAGGTATATGGAAGCGCATATTGTCCTAAGAGGAACATACGACCTAATTTCATAATTAATTACATTAATTAATTATCGAGTTTTTCAAAATAATTGTAGAACCTCAACTAGCATAAATCATTCAAATAATGTTGAGGTACTACTAATTAAGTTGAATTTATAATCAATATTATATATGTGTTCTATTAATTGAAATCAATTTAACAATTTAAATCAATTTAATTAATCTAACACCTATTTACTAAAATAGATGATTGTCGATCCAATTATCTAATTGGGATTAATTGAAAATAATTTTCCAAAAATTAAAATCAATTTGTTTTAAGTTTAATTTTAGAAATCTGAAATAATTTTTTTTTTTTTTTTTTTTTTTATTTTATTTATTTTCAGTGAACCGGTTCGGCCCAACCGGTCTGACCGGTTCGGACCGAAGCGGTCCGGTTTTGTCCGGTCCAGCTGACCCAAATCAGTGGGCCGGGTTAGTCGGACCGAGAACCGGTCTGACCGACCCGAATCCACGTGGATTCGGTCAACTAAATCGCACACAACAATCGAACCGGCCGGTTCGACCGGTTCGATCCGATTAAAACAAAAAAACCGATGTTTTAAAAACAATTTCAGATCCGATTTTCCAATTTTAAACAATTTTAAAGCTGGAAAAATTCTAAACAATATTTCAAAAATATTTTAAACTTACGAAAACTCCCAATTACATAATACGACAATCACTACTTTAATAAATCGAACATGCATAAAATCATAGCATATTAAAACGAACGCAATTAATTGCGCAACGAGCTCTGATACCACTGTTGGGTTTCGGGCACGCATACGCAGCGGAAAACAAAAATTTATGCGAATTAAACGAGTTTAAAACGCACATATTACATGCCCAACAAATTAAATCAATTAATTGCGTACCTTTGCGCTTCCAGCGAAATTAAAAACAACATACATGCTAATAAATTTAACCGAATTTAAATCAATTAACATGCTCGCGATTAAACCAAATAACATGCTTGTAATGATTTAAAACGATTACACATAATCACATAAAATCATACGAAACAAACATGAAATCATAGTCTAAACCTAATCGAAACGAAACTAGGGTTTCGTGGATTTACCTCTTGACGCGTGAGGTAGGAGCGTTCAACAAGTCGAGATTTCTACGGAAACCAATCCGTACAATCGGGGCAGCAGCGGTGCAGCGGCAGCAGCGGCGCGTGAGGTGACGGCGGCGCGTGCGGTATACGCGCGGCTTCGGGGCGGCGCGTGGGGCAGCGTGCAGCTTCGGCTCGTGCGTTGCTCCTCGATTCTTCGATCTACGATCTTCCTCCTCTCGGATTTCACCTCGTATACTTCGATCTACTAAAACGTGGCACTAGACACGAAGTAGTTAGAATAAAACGGAAGAAACGAAAAGAGAAAGAATACCGAAAGAGGAACAGCTGATGAACGGCCGATTCCGGCGACGGAACGGCGACGGTGGCGCGGTGATGGCCGCGGAAAGAGAGGCCGAGAGAGAGAGTGGACGGCCGCTTAGGGTTAGGGTTTTTGTGTGTTTTTGTGTGCAAGGCCTATAAATCATGTATTTATAGTCCCTTGCATAAAACCCTAGCGGGCTTAAGTTGGACCGGGCCCAACAGCTTAAGTTCGCTAGTACTTTTACTTGCTCGTTTCTCTCAATTCAATGACCGAAAAATTGCAACGATTAAATTTTCGGAATCATTATAATTCCCTCGTCATTACGAGTGCCATCTTTCATTTTCCAACTTTCCAAAAGTGGAAACCCTAGTTCAGTGCACTTTCTAAATTTGGAAACTTCCCGATTTAGAAAGTTCACTAACACGTTCGCCTATTCTTTTCCTTTTCTTATTCTCATTCATAATTCCAAATTATGAATGTTGGACTCAATCATATTGACTTCCAATCATGCAAAGATAAACTATTTTATCTCTGACCGTTTATTCAAAGATCTCATGTGCACGAGCAGTGTGACCCTCGATGGTTCAGGTGTAAGCTAGCCGTGGGCCCACAACCCTTTGTGGTCAAAACTCGTCCCCTTCGAGTTACGATTAAGATGAAGCTCGTTTCACCTTAATCACCCAACGAATCAAGATTGGCGTCTAGCAACTACGCGTCATGATTCCCTAGATACAAATGAAGTGCCTGCAAGAACCTTCAGATATAGTTAACGTACAGTACGGTCCCTTCGATACATATGTCCCGATCGAACTAGAGGCATTGGTTCATCGAGACCTCTTTATATGTTCGATGACGGTGCGATCGTTCCAAGTGTTGTAATCGTCACGTGCATGACTTAGAGAATCAAATTCTCTAATCATCACTTAGTCAGCTCTGGCCAGAGACTTAGAATGATTACAAACTTTCAGAACACACAGGACATCCAAGACTATTCTAGCGATCGAATCCCCGACTACAATGCACAGACCTCCCACTAGATTTCGGACTGCACGAACACTGGCCCTTGGGATGGTCCTCGGTGGAACTCAGGGACAGGTCACGATACAGCTGGTCCTCTAGTGAAGTCACGGTGATGTCTAGGTCATAAGGACTAATGGTGTACAACTATACCATAGATATCTCTACTCGATTATTGGGAACCACTTAGAGATTTCTAGGGTGAGGGAGTTCAGTGAACTCGTCAACTTACGAGCACCCACTTATGCATGCCGATATCACAATACCGTTTACTGATGAGATGCAGTACACATACACTAAGTGCTAGTCTTAATGGGAAAGGCCGATATCCTCATTCGTGGCGTAACCCTTCGACTAGGAACACGTTTAACAGTTATAATACTTAAGTAAATATCTCACGATCCTAACGATCAATTACTAGTACTTGTAATAACTGTAAGGACTATATCTATGCTTGTGACAAAGGGACAAAGATATAGAATGCCAAGGTATTTTATCATTAATACGAATAAAGGTTCGTTTATTACAATAATAAATACGAAAAACCACAGCCACAGGTTGGCTTGTTGGTCACCTACTCTAACAAATTCAACAAAGATGCTATGTGGCTATTGATGAATCTTATGCTGCTGAAACTAGTGCTTCTAAGAAAATAGAACTTGATGAACTTGCTTACTCTGCCATTATATTGAATCATTCCGACTCTGTGATTAGAAAGGTAGGTATGCATGATTCTGCCAATGGTTTGTGGGAAAAATTAGACGAGCTATACACTGAAACTTCTTTGCCCTCAAAATTGTTTTTACTTGAAACGATTTTTAGATTCAAATTGGATCTAACCAAAGATATTGATGAGAACATAGATCAGTTTACCAGATTAGTTCAGGATATTAAACTGACGGGAGACAAAAGTATTGATAACTATACTCCCATTGTTTTGTTAAACGCAATCCCTGATTCTTACAACGATTTGAAATCTGCTATTAAGTATGGCAGGGATAGTATTTCTCCAGACACTGTCATAAACGGTTTAAAGAGTAAAGAACTGGATTTGAGAGTTATCAAAAGCAATAAGAGTTTTGGTGAGGTAAACTTTGTGAGAGGAAGGCAGCAAAACCGATATTCAAATAAGCCTTCTTCCAGTAACAAAAATGTTTCTCAAAATAGTTCTCATCAAAACAATTTTCAAAAGAAAAAGGGCAGGGGCAGGAGTTTTGTGCTAAAAAACTCGTGTTAGTAATCGTAAGTGCTATAATTGTGGTGAACCTGGTCATTATGCTCAGAACTGTGCTAAGCCTAATAAGCACTCTAATGATCAGCATGCTAATCATGTTTCTGATAATAATCTTGGTGATGTGTTTATGGTTGGTGAACATGCTTGTGTGAATTTTGTGCTATCATCTCTTGGTGAAAATGATTGCCTTTTAGATTCTCCATGCTCACATCATACGACTCCTATGAAACATGTTTTCTCCCACTATGAATCATTGAATAATTGCAATGTGACTATGGTTGATGGCACAAAACGCCAAGTTCATGGAATTGGAAATGTTTGCTTAAAGTTTGAAACTGGTTATGTGTTAACTTTGCAAAATGTGCGGCATGTTCCTAATTTGAGTGAAAATCTGATTTCATGTGCTATCTTGGAAGATGATGGGTTTCATGGTGGTTGGGGTAATGGTTGCCTGAAAATTATGAGGGGTAATATGCTATGTTTTAAGGCCATAAGAATACAAAATATGTATGTATGTCATTCTGAATCATCTGCTTCTGTGAATGTTGTCCAAAGTGATCATTCTATTATGTGGCATAATAGACTAGGTCATATTAGTAATAAAGGTCTCAGCATTCTCCATAAAAATCACTATTTTGGCAATGATAAAGTGTATGAGGTTACTATGTGTGACTCTTGCATCGTTGGAAAGCAAACTCGTGTTTCTTTTCAACCGACCCCTTCCCCCAATCCCTGTAAATGTTCTGATATTCTTGAGTATGTGCATGCTGATATGTGGGGTCCTGCCAGTGTTCATACACATGGTGGGAACCGTTACTTTCTGTCCATAATTGATTATTTCTCTCGTAAGGTGTTTGTCTCCCTGTTGAAACAAAAATCTGATGTTATTGATAAGTTCAAAACATGGAAAGTTCATATTGAGAATCAAACAGGAAAACGGATAAAAATCCTTAGGACAGATAACAGTACATAATTTTGTAATCAAGAAATGGATGTTATGTGCTCTGAATCTAGTATTAAAAGGCACAAAAATGTTCCTTACTCCCCTCAGCAAAACGGGGTGGTTAAACGTATGAATCGAACTCCTTTAGAGAGGGTTTGAGCCATGCTCGCCACTTCGGGTTTACCAACTATGTTTTGGGGTGAGGCTATTTTGACTGCCACCTATTTGATTAATAGATCTCCATCTATGCCTTTAAATGGTGATTTGCCTGAATGTGTTTGGTCGGGTAAAAAGGTTGATTTGTCCAACTTACGTGTTTTTGGTTGTGCTGCATTCATGCATCATAAAAGTGATAAGCTTGAACCTCGTTCTGTGAAATGTGTTTCTTGGGTTATCCCGAAGGGGTTAAAGGTTATAGACTTTGGGTTAAAGGGGAAAATGGCTATAAAACTGCTATTAGTCGTGATGTGATTTTTAATGAATATGTTTTTCCTTGCCTTGTTGTGCATAATGCTGTGAATTCAGAGGCTGCTCCAAATGAGGTGGAGCTGCCTATTGTTAAGTCGGAAAATGTGCCTGATATTGAATCTGAAATACTTGAAAGTTTGCATGACCAAAATGTTAAACATGACTTGCCTAATGTGGATGACTTGTCTGATTATCAACTTGCTAGAGATCGACCTAGACGTGAAAATGCTAGGCCTCCACAATGTTTTGATAGCTTTCATCTTGCTTCTCATGTTTTCAATGTGTTTGAATCTATAGATAGAAATGAACCTAAAACTGTTAGGGGTGCTCTAAAATCTGATAAATCAACTGAATGGTTAAATGCTATGAAAGAAGAAATGAACTCTTTGCATGTTAATCAAACTTGGACTCTAGTTCCTAAACCTGCTAATTGCTCTTTGGTAGACTGCAAATGGTTATTTAAGGTAAAGGAAGAGGTAGACTTCATTAGGTATAAGGCTCGTCTTGTGGCTAAAGGTTTCACGCAAAAAGAAGGCATAGACTGTACTGAAATTTTTGCTCCCGTTGTTAAATTTACCACTGTTCGTATTATGATTGCATTAGTTGCGCATTTTAATTGGGAATTGAAACAAAAGGATGTAAATACTGCTTTCTTGCATGGTGAATTAGATGAGCATATTTACATGAAACAGCCCGAGGGCTTCGTAGATGCTAAAAAGCCTGAATATGTGTGTTTGCTGAAAAAATCTTTATATGCCTTGAAACAATCACCTAGGCAATGGAATAAGAAATTCGATTCTTGCATGCTGTCATTGAAGTTTAAGAAAAGTGATTATGACCCTTGTCTTTACTTCAAAGATGCTCACTATGTGCCTATTTTCTTGTTGATCTATGTTGATGATATGCTCACAATCAGCCATTGTGTGAAATCTGTTGATCATGTGAAAATGCGTCTAAGTGAACAATTTGACAGGAAATACTTAGGGGATGCTAAGAAAATATTGGGCATGAACATTGATCGCGATCGAGATAATAATTTGCTGTTCTTGAATCAAATTTCTTATTTGAGTAAGATCTTAGAAAAATTTGCCAAGTCTAATGCTAAACCTGCAAACGAGCCTTTAGCTGCCCATTTTCAATTAAGCAAGGATCAGTCCCCCAAGACTGAAACTGAAATTGACTCTATGCAAAATGTTCCTTATGCCAATGCGATAGGTTATGTGATGTACTTGATGGTAAGCACTCGTCCTGATATAGCTTATGCGGTAAGTTGTTTAAGTCGCTATATGTCAAACACAGGTATACCGCATTGGGAAGCTTTGAAATGACTTCTTCGTTATTTGAAACATTCTTTGCATATTGGCCTAAATTTTTCTAAATCTGAAAGTGAAATTGAATTAATTGGCTATGTTGACCCCAACTTTGCGAATGATAGAGACAGTAGGAAATCATCCACTTCTTATATTTTCACTTTCTGTGGATCGTGCATTAGTTGGAAATCGCAAATGCAGAATATTGTAGCACTATCTACAACCGAGGCTGAATACATCGCTTCCACCGAGGCAATGAAAGAAGCTATATGGCTTAAAGGCATTCTGCGCGAAATTGGTTTTCTTTAAAAGGATGTCACTGTTTTCTCGGATAGCCAATTGGGAATTCAATTATGTAAAAACCCGGTTTTCCACGATCGTACTAAACACATTGAGATTAAGTATCCTTTCATTCGTAATATTGTGGAACAGGGTATTATCAAGCTAGAAAAAATCCCATCATAATTTAATCCAGCAGATATGGGTACGAAGTGTCTCCCACTCGAGAAGTTTTGCTCTTGCTTGGAAAGCTTGAGCTTAATCTCTCAATCTTAATTATTGTGTGTAATTATAGGGCTGTCTTCATGACTGCTCCTATTTTTAATCTGTGTGATTAATTTTTTAATGTACGTTGCTGACTTTGTGTTTTGTTGTGCAGGTACATTTAAAACGGCAATGATGACCTCATATCCCAATTTTGTCCCGATAGTCCATTTGGTCACTGGTGGAGATTGTTAGATAAAAGGGTCCCAAATGTTTATTTGGCCCAAAATTGCTAACCCACTTTGTGCAGCCCACTCCCTTGGTGTCGGCCCATCAGCTCACTTAAAGCCCAAGCAGATTCAATCTGGACCGTTGATTGATGAGTCTCGATCTCACGCATCAATGCCACATATATATATATATATATATATATATATATATATATATATATATATATATATATATATATATATATATATATATATATATATATATATCACCCCACTCTCTCTTATCCTCAAACCCTAACCCTAACATCTGCACCTTTTCTCTTCTCTCTCTTTTCGACGGCCGAATCTTTCGCCGGTTTCCATGGCGGTTGGAGATTCGGTAGATTCTCTTTCCTTTCTTGCTGCAGCTGCACGAGTATATATACATCTCTTCTTGAAGATGAAGAGCACAACAAAAAATTCTGATCTTCTACCTTTTTGTCTGAAACCTCTCTGTTATGAGTGGTTTCGTTACCTCTGTGAGTGAAGGTAACAGATCTGGGGAAACACTGTGCGTGTGAGTTCGATTCGTTGGGGTTTTGGGTTGGATTGAGACTATAGTCAGAGTGAGGCTGAGATCTGAGCACTCGGATGAAGTTCTGACTGGTGGGTGTGATCTGCGAGTTTGACATCGGGAGTGTGCAGGCTGCCGCCGACTGGACTCCGAACATGGACACGGGAAACGAGGACTGAGCCGTTGCTGTGTCACCTTTTCCACCGGAGCTGAAAACGGGCAGATTTTCGATATGCCCCAAATTCGTTCTTATTATTATTTATTTCTGTAATTTATTTTTTAAGTCTTAATCCCATTCCCCTTAGGCTTATTAATCTGTGTAATTCATTTAAGTAAAGGTATGTAATATTAATGCTATTTGAACGGCCACCCAACACTTATATGTATTTAATCACTTACCTACCGAATCATACTTACTTTCTCGTTATCTAAGATAGCATCCACTTTTGTTATTGTTAATATATTTTTCATAATTTCTCATTATTAACTCTTTACTTTTTTAATCAATATTAATGTGGAATTAGTAGAGCATCATGCTGGTCTCGTTAAGGGAGAGTGAGCTGAATAGGGTGGTTGAGGTAGATGGACCTGAGTGATGTTAACATGTTTGCGAGAAAACTAAGGCTTTCTTGGGTGGACAGTTGGAGATTGGAGAGAAACGGTTGCAATCCTAAGTGAAAGAGGAAATAAAAATGATTGGTTAATAAAGGTGTTCATGGAGCAAAAGTTTCGGTAGGTACCCAAAATGTGTCAATTGTGTCTCTTCGAATTTATATATCTTAGATACACTTTATTGTTTTCTTCCGATAAATTTATTCTTATTGTGTTGTAATTCTATATTCAAATTTGGCTCTATATTCTTGTTGTCATTAGTTGTGTACGTAGCTTACTTTAACTTAAGAAGCATTACTGATCTTTCCCTTTTGGTTTTCTTTTTAACAGGGAATGTGATATGCCTAATTGGGCCAACCCAATGGGCCTACAATTTCTTTACCTACTGGGCTACGAGCCCAATATCGAAGACTAATATCACCGAGGCTCAAACACCTTCAAGTAAGGTTTGGGCCCAACACGAGGTCTAACAAGGGGCACGACCCCCATAAAAAAAATCTTGAGAGTCTGATCCCCTCCTCAAGTACATCACGCACAAGGCTATATGTAAACACATATAAGCAACGCGTCAAAACATTGACAATGTCGAAAAATAACAACTCCCACGAGGAGAATACTAGCTCCGTGCTACTACATTATCGTGAGACAACATCCACGAGGACGTAACTCGATCAACTCGATTACCCTAGAGACAACTTCCACGAGGACGTAACTCGATCAACTCGATTACCCCATAGACAACTCCCACGAGGAGATTACTTGATCCGTGCTACTACATTATCGCGAGACAACTCCCACGAGGAGATAACTCGATCAGCACTATTACCCCGCGACAAGACAACTCCCACGAGGAGATAATTCGCTACTACATCGTCGCGGGACAAAACCGACGACTCAATTAACTTACATCGCGACGACCTTGTCGCGCTATGCGCCAACGCGCATTCACGCCCCTCCGACACACGCTCCAACGCGTTTTCGCATACCATTTAGGCCATACGCCAACGATCGACTTCTACAATTTTTACTCTCGACACGATTTGAGACCCATCACAACATGGCCCCCACATCGACTCGAGAGTGGGGGGCTTAATGATATGCCTAATTGGGCCAACCCAATGGGCCTACAATTTCTTTACCTACTGGGCTACGAGCCCAATATCGAAGACTAATATCACCGAGGCTCAAACACCTTCAAGTAAGGTTTGGGCCCAACAAAGCAAACCCAACCCAATAAACGACATATAAATAGAGGTTTTACTCATTTTATTAAGGTACGTCCTATTATCTGAGCAATACTACTAATGGTATTCTCTGGACTATTTCTATGATCAGCACGTCTGACTTGAGCGTCGGAGGGGTTTCCGCCGGATCAACCCCCGGCTTAGCTTATGTGTTCTATGATCGCAGGTACCTCATGATCATCAAGTTGTCAAGCTACTGATCTGCTTTGCTCTCCCAGTTCGTTTTCTACACCACCCTAGGTGAGCTAGTAATTAGCATCATCATTTTGGCGCCGTCTGTGGGAACAATGCAAACCAGATCATGTAGCCAACAAGATCCTCCTGAGGCGTCTGCTCTGAGAGAAAATGACACAGCTAACGACCTCCCACCTCGTGGAGGCTCTGGCTTGCCACCTCCTCCACATCCCATGGATCCGCCTCGCGAGGTTCAGGTGATCCCCCCTCGGGACCCACCACTCGCCGATCCACCACTCCCTGCTCCTCGAATGGTTCAAATAACCGAGGATGCGCTTCAACGCATGATAGCAGAAGCTTCAACTCGCGCTGTCACAGAGGCCGTGACCCAATATATCGCCACGATGGGAGCAGATGCTCCCAACGCGATACCAGCACTTGCTCCACATGTGGAGCCACCTATGGCACCACCGCCATCGACTCCATGGGGGCTTACATCGCCCCCAAAATATTTCTTTCGCCAAGGGTTATCGACTCCCTGGGGGATTACATCTGCCCCCAAAATATTTCGCTCGCCAAGGGTTATCGACTCCCGGGGGCTTACATCTGCCCCCAAAATATTTCGCTCGCCAAGGGTTATCAACTCCCTGGGGGTATACAGTGCCCCCAAAACATTTCGCTCGCCAAGGGTTATCGACTCCCTGGGGGCTTACATCGCCCCCAAAATATTTCGTTCGCCAAGGGTTATCGACTCCCTGGGGGCTTACATCTGCCCCTAAAATATTTCGTTCGCCAAGGGTTATCGACTCCCTGGGGGTTCACAGTGCCCCCAAAACATTTCATTCGCCATGGGTCATCAACTTCTACTTGCTCCTCTAACGGTTCAGATAACCGAGGAGGCCCTTCAACTTATGATTACGGAAGCATCTTCCCGCGTTGCTACTGAAGCAGTAGCACAACGCATCGCCACAACGGAAACCAACGCTCCTCCTGTGGCTCCACCCATAGCACAACCTCAGAACAACAACCAACTTGCCACGTGCAGGTTCAGGTTTGACATGTCTCAGGACGTCACCTGACATCGTGACCGAGATCCCCTTCTAGACCCCCTCGTGATGATCCTCGAGGCTATCTTCAAGATGACACTTGAGGTCGCGCCCCAGATCCACTTCGAAACCTTCAGCAAGACCCTCATCAACCAGCTCCACCTCACATAGTTCAGATAACCAAAGAGGATATTCGACATATGATCGACTAGGCCATTCAGATGTCATACTTCAGCTACATCTGATGTCATACCTCAGGTACATCAGATGTCCTGCTTCAGCTACAACTGATATCATACCTCAGGTACATCAGATGTCAACTACATCTGATGTCATACTTCAGGTACATCAGATGTCCTACTTCAGCTACATCTGATATCATACCTCAGGTACATCAGATGTCAACTACATCTGATGTCATACTTCGAGTACATCAGATGTCCTACTTCAACCACATCTGATGTCATACCTAAGGTACATCAGATGTCCTACTTCAGCTACATCTGCTGTCATACCTCAGGTACATCAGATGTCAACTACATCTGATGTCATACTTCGAGTACATCAGATGTCCTACTTCAACTATATCCGATGTCATACCTCAGGTACATCAGATGTCATGCTTCAGCTACATCTGATGTCATACCTCAGGTACATCAGATGTCAACTACATCTGATGTCATACTTCGAGTACATCAGATGTCCTACTTCAACCACATCTGATGTCATACCTAAGGTACATCAGAAGTCCTACTTCAGCTACATCTGCTGTCATACCTCAGGTACATCAGATGTCAACTACATCTGATGTCATACTTCGAGTACATCAGATGTCCTACTTCAACTACATCTGATGTCATGCCTCAAGTACATCAGATGTCATGCTTCAGCTACATCTGATGTCATACCTCAGGTACATCAGATGTCAACTACATCTGATGTCATACTTCGAGTACATCAGATGTCCTACTTCAACTACATCTGATGTCATACCTAAGGTACATCAGATGTCCTACTTCAGCTACATCTGCTGTCATACCTCAGGTACATCAGATGTCAACTACATCTGATGTCATACTTCGAGTACATCAGATGTCCTACTTCAACCACATCTGATGTCATACCTAAGGTACATCAGATGTCCTACTTCAGCTACATCTGCTGTCATACCTCAGGTACATCAGATGTCAACTACATCTGATGTCATACTTCGAGTACATCAGATGTCCTACTTCAACTACATCTGATGTCATACCTCAGGTACATCAGATGTCATACTTCAGCTACATCTGATGTCATACCTCAGGTACATCATATGTCAACTACATCTGATGTCATACTTCGAGTACATCAGATGTCCTACTTCAACTACATCTGATGTCATACCTCAGGTACATCAGATGTCATACTTCAGCTACATCTGATGTCATACCTCAGAGGTACATCAGATGTCAACTACATCTGATGTCATACTTCGAGTACATCAGATGTCCTACTTCAACTACATCGGATGTCCTACTTCAAGTACATGAGATGTCTTATAGCCACGAGAAAACTCTCGAGTCGCTACTACGTCGCAGCGGGACAACTCCCCCGACGCCTACACTTAGCCTCGAGACAGCTCTTGAGTCGTTACCACGTCGCAGCGGGACAACTTCCCCGACAATAATATTTAGCCTCAAGACAACTCTCGAGTCGATATAACATCTGGGCGATACAACTCCCCAGTTACTACTTACCCGTGTGACAACTCTCGCGCTTCAACTAAATTGTGGTGAAACATGTCTCAAAATGCTCGGACCTACCACCTCGCGACGAGACAACTCGTTCGAGGCTACCACGCGCAAACGCGACCTCCGACGCCCAGACCTTGCGCTGCAATGCCGCGCACGCCCTTGCCGCCGCGCTCGCCCGCCGGCCTTGCGCCCCAACACCGCGCAGCGCGCCCCCTAGCCTTGCGCCTTTAGCGAGCGCTAGCGCCGTGCGCCCTCGCCGACGCGCGCTAGCGCCGCACGCCCTCGCCGACGCGCGCTAGCGCCGCACGCCCTCGCCGACGCGTTCTAGCGCCGCGCGCCCTCGCCGAGCGCCTTCGCCGACGTGCGCTAGCGCCGCGCGCCTATCCCTCGCGCATCATCGCCCTGTGCTCCCACGCCACGCGTACCATCCCCGCATCACGTAACTCCTCCTGAGCTGGGGGGCTAACACACCCCAAGGGTTGGACATCCCATCCCCAAAGGCTGGGTATCCCCTCACCTCTCTACATCAATTTCAGCGTATAATCGCGGAAGCTTCAACTTGTGCTACCACTGAAGCAGTGGCACCATACATCGTCATAGCAGGAGCCAACGCTCCTCCTCGTGAGGCCCCACTGGGTCCTCAACATGATCAATTTCTACTTACTTCTCGAACGGTTCAGATAACCGAAGAAGACCTTCAGCGTATGATCACGGAAGATTCAACTCGTGCTGCCACTGAATCGGTGGCACCATATATCGCCAAGGTTGGGCATCTCACCCCAGTGGTTCGTGATCCCTTCATCCTAAATGGGGGGCTATCCCATCCTAAAGTTGGGTATCTCATCTCAAGGGTGGTACATCCACTTACCTTTCAACCCCAAGGGGTTTCACATCCCATCAAGTGTTTCACGTCCCTACTTCAAAAAACAGAAAAAATGGTCTGACGCGCACGCGCGAACCAATGGCACAACCGTGCACATCCACCTCAAACCATAGGTCTCGAGCGCCTCATCCTACAGTGGGCAGTTATCCCCGTCCTAAGGTTGGGCATCACCCTTACCTTTCAACCCCAAGTGGGTTCACATCACATCTCAAGAGACGAATATAATCTCCCTACTCAAAAAGTAGAACATCCCCAAGGGGGTGCACATCCCATCTCAAGGAACGAGGATAATCTCCCTACTAAAAAAATAGAACATCCTCAAGGGGGTTCACATCACATCGCAAGAGACAAGGATAATCTTCCTACTCAAAAAATAGAACATCCCCAAGGGGGTGCCCATCCCATCTCAAGGAACGAGGATAATCTCCCTACTAAAAAAATAGAACATCCTCAAGGGGGTTCACATCACATCGCAAGAGACGAGGATAATCTTCCTACTCAAAAAATAGAACATCCCCAAGGGGGTGAATATCAACCACCAAAAAAAAAAAAAAAAGAAAAAAAAAAGAAGAAGATGAAGAAATAGAAGAAAAAAGAAGAAGATGAAAAAAGAAGAAAATGAAAAAAGAGAAGAAGAAAAAAGAAGAAGAAAAAAGATAGAAGAAAAAATAAGAAGACAAAAAAAAAACAGAGGAAAGGAGGCGCGCGTGCACAGCACGCGCGCGTGGCGTACACGCGCCAGACGCGCGCGCCTTCCCATGCACGCGCGCGCGCCTCCCAAGGCCACTTTGGAGCGCGCGCTCTCACCTAATTGGGCACAACTTTTGCTACTCTCCACCAAATTGCGCGTAGATTTCACCTCGCTTCACCAAATCGCGAGAGAATTTCATCGCGCTCCACCAAATTGCGCGAGTTCTTTAACGCACCTACCAAATTGCGTTCGCTATCAAATGGAAAATAAATAAAAAATTTATTTCTCCACGCCATGCCAACGAATAAAGAAACACTACAACACCGATCTACTCTCAACACGATCCGGTACCCTTTTCGACGTGGCTCCCACATCGTCTCGAGAGTGGGGGGCTTGCGAGACAACTCCCACGAGGAGCCAACTCGCTCAGTACTACCACCCGCAGCGAGATAACTCCCACGAGGAGCCAATTCCCTCGGGTCTACGAAACCATAGCGAGATAACTCCCACGAGGAGACCACTCACTCCGTCCTATAACCCGTTGCGAGGTAACTCCCACGAGGAGCCAACTCCCTCGGGTCTCATAACCATAGCGAGATAACTCACACGAGGAGATAACTCGCTCAGTCATATAACCCGTTGCGAGACAACTCCCACGTGGAGTCAACTCCCACGATGAGTCAACTCCCTCGCGTCTACGAACCCACAACGAGATAACTCCTACGAGGAGACCACTCGCTCCATCCTACGACCCGCAGCGAGGCAACTCCCACGAGGAGCCAACTCGCTCGGTACTACGAACCCGCAGCGAGACAACTCCCACGAGGAGCCAACTCGCTCGGTACCACAACCCGCAACGAGACAACTCCCACGAGGAGCCAACTCGCTCGATACTACAAATCCGTTGCAAGGCAACTCCCACGTGCAACCACCTCACTCGATAAATATTACTCATCGCGAGACAACTCCCATGAGGAGACAACTCGCCCGAAATTCACTATATAATCACAAGCTCAAGTTAGCACGATTACAACCCTAGAAGCACTTAGAGACATTATGAGAATCTATATAGCCTGGCCAGCTTGATTACTCAAATTTATCTACTTGTTTTCGATGGGTCATTCATTAAAACGTGGCCACGGTCCAAACATACTTAAGACCCACGAGGTCTAACAAGGGGCACGACCCCCATAAAAAAAATCTTGAGAGTCTGATCCCCTCCTCAAGTACATCACGCACAAGGCTATATGTAAACACATATAAGCAACGCGTCAAAACATTGACAATGTCGAAAAATAACAACTCCCACGAGGAGAATACTAGCTCCGTGCTACTACATTATCGTGAGACAACATCCACGAGGACGTAACTCGATCAACTCGATTACCCTAGAGACAACTTCCACGAGGACGTAACTCGATCAACTCGATTACCCCATAGACAACTCCCACGAGGAGATTACTTGATCCGTGCTACTACATTATCGCGAGACAACTCCCACGAGGAGATAACTCGATCAGCACTATTACCCCGCGACAAGACAACTCCCACGAGGAGATAATTCGCTACTACATCGTCGCGGGACAAAACCGACGACTCAATTAACTTACATCGCGACGACCTTGTCGCGCTATGCGCCAACGCGCATTCACGCCCCTCCGACACACGCTCCAACGCGTTTTCGCATACCATTTAGGCCATACGCCAACGATCGACTTCTACAATTTTTACTCTCGACACGATTTGAGACCCATCACAACATGGCCCCCACATCGACTCGAGAGTGGGGGGCTTAATGATATGCCTAATTGGGCCAACCCAATGGGCCTACAATTTCTTTACCTACTGGGCTACGAGCCCAATATCGAAGACTAATATCACCGAGGCTCAAACACCTTCAAGTAAGGTTTGGGCCCAACAAAGCAAACCCAACCCAATAAACGACATATAAATAGAGGTTTTACTCATTTTATTAAGGTACGTCCTATTATCTGAGCAATACTACTAATGGTATTCTCTGGACTATTTCTATGATCAGCACGTCTGACTTGAGCGTCGGAGGGGTTTCCGCCGGATCAACCCCCGGCTTAGCTTATGTGTTCTATGATCGCAGGTACCTCAGGATCATCAAGTTGTCAAGCTACTGATCTGCTTTGCTCTCCCAGTTCATTTTCTACACCACCCTAGGTGAGCTAGTAATTAGCATCATCAGAATGAATGAGGCTCAGGTGTGAAAATGAGATGGCTGTTGAGAGTCTCAAATGGATGAGAGATGAACAACTTTGGTGTTGTTCATAGTGTTTTCTTTAAACAACTTTGTAAATTCAAGTTTAGGATTTCTGTAGCTTTATGAATTCTATCAAATAAGATAAATTACATTTGATAAATATTTTTTGTATTCTTTTGTTATCTTAATAAAAATTTATGGCCCATTTTTCTTCCAAGGGGCAGTACTATTTTCACTTTCATGATAATATAATAGTACGTAGTATGCATGTGATTATACATGTGATTATACGGCCTATTATTAGCCTATGTTCCTCTTGTATTAACTCTCTTAAAATATGGATGTAGAGCTTAATGTTGCCTGAGTTTCACTTGTATTTTTATTTTTTTAGCACAACATAATACAAAAGAGAAAAAAATAATTATTAAGTAACCTACTTTACAGGGTTAGTTTTGTAACTGACCAAAGAAGCTGGTTTGATCCTATGAGCTCAATCCCACGTGCCAAATATGAGTTCCTAACTTTTACTATATATCCCTACAGTATCATATACACTTGGATTTAGGATCCCATCCAATCCCATCTCTCCAACCAAAATAGGCCTAAGAAAATAGAAATAAAAAAAATTAAATAAATAATTAAAAAGAACTAATTCCATAAGTAAAGGTACAATGCTTAGCTAGAAGCTTATGCCAAGTCGAAAGTAAGAATGCTTAGCAGTAACTAATTCCATAAGGAGAGGACTTATGCTTTGGTCAAAGCTAATGCCAATAAAAATGTAATAATATTTAGCTCGAAGCTAATGGCAAAAGGAAAGATGAATGTTTAGCTCGAAGCTAATGCCCAACGGAAAGTAAGAATGTTTAGCATAATCTCATTCCAGAAGAAAATAAAATAAAACAAAAATTAAAATTAAAATTAAAATTAAAATTAACATTAACATAAAAATTAAAATTAAAAAAAATTAAAATTAAAAAAATATGTAAAATAAATACATATATAAAAAAAAAAACTAATTCCAGAAGAAAATGTATAATGCTTAGCTTGAAGCTCATGCATAAACGAAAGTTAGAATGCTTAGGTAATTGCATAAGGAGAGGAACAATGCTTAGATCGAAGCTAATGCCAAAAGGAAAGTAAAAATGCTTAGCACAAGAAAATTCTTAAAGGAGAGGAATAATGCTTAGCTCGAAGCTAATGCCAAAAGGAAAGTAAGAATTCCTAGCAAAAGCTAATTTCATAAGGAGATGAATAATGCTTAGCTCGAAGCTCATGGCAAAAGAAAAGTAAGAATGCTTTGCACAAGCTAATTCTATAAGGAGATGAATAATGCATGGCTCAAAGTTAATGCCAAAAGGAGAGAGCAAGAATGATTAGCTCGAAGCTAATGCCAAAAGCAAATTAAGAATGCTTAACTTAATCAAAGCTAATGCCAAAAGAAAATAAGAATGCTTAGCTCGAAGCTAATGCCAAAAGCAAATTCAGAATGCTTAACTTAATCAAAGCTAATGCCAAAAGAAAATAAGAATGCTTTGCTCAGTCAAGCCGACACTGTAATAAATTCCTGGACGCACCATTGTCAATAACCCTTACGATATTGTTGTTGAACTCTCTAATCCTGGACTCACGATCTAATTTTATGCAATGTCATAAATTTAAGAGTCAAAAGAACCAGACGATTTGTGACAATATGGACAAAGAAACTCAAAAGAATAAGCCAATAATTTCCACAATGGATAATTACATAAACCAGCCAAAACAAAGAAATAAAAACAAGAAATAAATGAAAACGTTTTTTTGACTGGCATGAAAAAATAGTAGTAAGATGACAACTTGAGCACAAAAATATGTGAAGAGATGTTGTGAATATTTTTAGAAAATACAATTTTATATTAAACAATTAAGAACATGCAATATAAAAAATAAGATAATCATATAGGAATAGAAAATAGATTAAAGTTAAAGTAATAGAACGGCTGGGCTGAATAGGAGTCGTGTCACTAGACACTGTCCTAAGAGAATGATTGCCTCCCTTCGTGCAGGTATTGACGGCTGATCATACTCCCAAGATAAAACCCAATGGCCTCGCCGGTGCTTTGTCTATGAGCAACGATCATAGGAAGCTAAAGAACGAACCTTATCTAAGTGCCCAAGGTTTATAGGAAAATATAGAAGATGATGCATGCTTTGTGTAAGTGTGTATGTGTAGTGTTATATGCTATGATATATTCTAGCACGTAAGCTAATGACCCTATTTATAGGGTGGTTGTGACCTTAAGGGTGAAAGAGAGTTTAATGGTGCATAATGGCCATTGAAGGGGACGTTACAAAATATAATTAAAAATATAAAAGCAATTTTAAGTTTTAAAACTTCTCAAATTTCCAACAATCCCCCACAAGGTTTAAAACTTAAAATGTATGCATGTATACTTATATATAAAATATGGCACTAATACTGTGCAATGGGTGTAGGAGCCTTCCGAGCTTGAGCCTACACTTAGTGTTGATGATTTCCATTTGAGGGAACGGTAATTGCGCAAGCGCTTTGAATTACGTCCCTTCACCAAACTTCAATGCATCACACATACAATATCGATATCAGTTCAGTTCAAGCGGGTTAACGCGTTAACGGCCATGCGCTCTTATCTTGATTCTCATGAAAGTTTCTAGGGTTAGCCCAAAGCCCAAACCCATAGCCACGACCTCATGGCAACTTTTCACTTAGGTGAAACCTCCAAGGGTACGTAAGACCTCCACCCTACGGTGTTCCCGCTTTGGTTTCATTAAGGGTTAGACCCATCCTTTTCATCACACTATAAAGCACTATCACCATAGGGATGGGAAGGAGGTGCTCTCATCATAGTTCTAATTAAGTTCTTTTATGAGTCACGCATTTACGGGTTGTTTCTACCACATTGAACCTTCTCATGGGTTCTCCAATCACAAAGGTTGGGTTACTCCCGGAGGTGACTCCCTTACGGGCTTATGCCCATCCCCCTCTATGAATTTTTACATCCTTATAGGATGAATATTTAATAGATCAATGATCATTTCTTTCGAAATTTTAATTTGATCAATGATTTTAACAACCTTAGAGGGAAGATCTTTAACAAGTGTTTCAAACTTTATTGTTGAGAGGATATCATATTTCTCTTCAACTGATACTCAATATTTTGAGATTTTTCTGCAGGTGTCAAACTCAATTTCTTGTTCGAAGACCAATGATCAAATATTTAATTTTCTCAGACATGACCTTATATGATCAACATTTTCATTTTGATAAATACCCCCACATTTCAAGAGAATTTAGGCATGAAATAATTTTTTTAACAACAATAGCATAGACCTTTTAATTTCAATTAAATGAAATTAGCTATCTAAGCAAATTCACAAAAGATAGTGGGAGTTTTAGATATAAGATGAAATATATACTCCTTTTAAATCACGTTATCTTTAATAAGGAGAAATACTCGTTGAAATGTTTTCTTTAATGAATAAACTCTTAAATTTGTCTTTCGGGTATTTCTTTGAAAAATGTTTGGCAAAAGATAAAGAGATACCTCAAAATATTAATTTAAAGCAGTAGTCAACTATCTTTCAAAGTCACCATTTAATCCCATGCATCGGCATACTTAAGGATAATTAACCTTTGATTTAATTTACTAAGAAAACATATCTCTATCAAATTTTGATTTTCATCAAAATAAACTGCACACTTAATTCAAACTCAGTATTACACTTTTGATAACATGAACATATTGTGAGAATCATTTTCAATCTAAACAGTGTGAAATTAGTTGAGCTACTTTCACCAAATGATTTTCACGTAGAGGCACTCTAGATTCAAACAAATCAAATAGCCCGAATAAGACATAATTTCAAGGAATATCAAAATTTCACATACATAAATTCTAGTTTCAAGGAATATCAAAATTTCACATATATAAATTCATGCATGCAATAATATCTAGAATACAAGAATACATGGAGTGTTAAACTCCATTTGAAAACAACCACAAATTTTATTTTTATTTATAGACAATAATGCAGACAATTATCCAAAACAAATTCATGAACGGAAATGGAATAATTAAAGAAGAGAGTCAAAATATTTCACACCATTTTATTTTTATGTAAAATAACTGCCATGCATAAATATCATAAAATAAAATAATTATGTACAACTGTCAGGTTAATGAATGTTATGAAAATATTTCTTAAGTAGTAAATTTTCAATGGACAAATAAACAAATAATTAATAAATATTTCAGTTACTTTTAACAATTTAATCATGCCAAATGATACTTTGAATAACATTCATATGTAACCCATTATTCAGAATATAACTCCAATCAATTCATGCAAACAACAAGAAATAAAATGTTCGAATATACAAATAACTCCCGAACACAAACGATTAAGATCTTTAGTGATTAATTAGCCAATAACACATCTATATTTTAGCTACTTCCAGAAGAAATAATTTTCTCTTCTAAAATGTTATTAAAGATATCTCATATCTCATGACCCTCAATATAAGAGGTTTAACTATCATTTTCATTTCAACTTATTTATTTATTTATTATTATATTTTCATTCTAGTACCCAAAGATTGTGGATTTTTCCTAAAATGGGGAAGTTTGTGGATACATAATAAAAAGGATGAACATAGCTTCCAACGGATCCTAGTCATTCAAGAGGTATGCTTGCTAAAAATTTTAATGTCGTCAAAATTATGTGTATACTCGTGGACAACTTAATTATCTATATGATGTGTTTGCGCACTTACGATTAATTATCTATTATATAATTCAAATTCTCAACAATTTGAATTATATAATAGATAATTAATCGTAAGTGCGCAAACACATCATATAGATAATTCAGTTGTCCACGAGTATACACATAATTTTGACGACTTTAAAATTTTTAGCAAGCATACCTCTTGAATGACTAGGATCCGTTGGAAGCTATGTTCATCCTTTTTATTATGTATCCACAAACTTCCCCATTTTAGTATGGATTTTTTTTTTGTAATGCAATTACCATTGTTGGTCTAGATATAATTAAAACTTTCCGCTAAGTTTGTCCCATCAACATGCTTCACCAAAATACAAAAATGTTAGTTAATTTTCTAGTAGACAGAAGTTATCACGTTAATAATACACATAATTTGACATATGGGGTATAGGGTTTTCAAATTATTCATTTAATTAAAATGACAATACTAAGTGACTACAAAACTAATAATCGATGATTTAAATATAAACGCTATACAATTCACGAGTGAATTAGAAGGTAATAAGATTTTGCATGTGATGCATAGACTAAGGATAACCTATATGGATATATTAGACTATATCAAATGTATGAGTACTAATTAACCGTAAGGAGCTTCAACATTGACAAAATGAATTGAATTCTTATTTTATCATGCGCCACATAAATATTTCTTTTCGGTTACAAATGTAAATACAATTAAATATTTAAATAAATATAAATTAAGGATCATAAATAGTCAAGCTTCCAATTATGCAACCCATACATTAATATATATCTAAGTGCAATATGAAATATGTATAGTTGACTGCGACACTACAAATATCTACAACAAAATTCCAACTTATAAAATATAAACCATATACAAATAAATTTTGTTATGATGATGAATCTGTTAATGAAACGTCCTGACAAATTTCGTACAACACATAAATTACAAATAAAGTATTCATGTTAATTCAAATGTAGAAACAGAAAGGAAACTTTTCATTTCTACGTTCAATTCTTCTCCGATCCTTATGAGTTATAACTATGTAATTAACGAATTTGGGCATTAATCTGACTATCAAATAAATGGATTTATCACAATCCACAACTATATGTAAGATTAACAGATTGACCAAAATAGATTAAATAAGAACCTGATTACTGTCACCATAGAGTGACATACTATGAACAACAGCTAACATGTTATAACAAGGATTGATATTAATCAACGTTAAATGAGATTAGTACAAACCTTTGCACCATAAAAAAATAATGCACACATTTTTATAAGCAAACAATCATTTTCTTAGATTATTGTGAATATTTTTAGAAAATACAATTTTATATTAAACACAGGGATAGGTCACGATTCAGCTGGTCCTCTAGTGAAGTCACGGTGATGTCTAGGTCATAAGGACTAATGGTGTACAACTATACCTTAGATATCTCTACTCGATTATTGAGAACCACTTAGAGATTTCTAGGGTGAGGGAGTTTAGTGAACTCGTCAACTTACGAGCACCCACTTATGCATGCCGAGGTCACAATACCGTTTACTGATGAGATGCCGTACACAAACACTAAGTGCTAGTCTCTTAATGGGAAAGGCCGATATCCTCATTGGGCGCGTACCCCTTCGACTAGGAACACGTTTAACAGTTATAATGCTAAAGTAAATATCTCACGATCCTAACGATCAATTACTAGTACTTGTAATAACTGTAAGGACTATATCTATGCTTGTGACAAAGGGACAAAGATATAGAATGCCAAGGTGTTTTTATCCTTAATACGAAAAAGGTTTATTCATTACAAGATAAAACAGAAAGACCACAGCCACAAGTTGGCTTGTTGGTCACCTACTCTAACAAACATGGCTAGTTGTTGATGCCAAACAACGTAATTCACCGACCAAGGGACCCACAAAGATCGGGAATTATGGGGAAAATAAATAGGGCCAAGGAAAAAAAAATTGGCATAAAACAACGAGACGACGTCGTTTATAATAAAAAGGTGGGAAAAGAAAAGAAAACATAAATTGGAGAGTGAGTAGCCGATCTCACAAGGAGAGTAAGAGTGCTTAGCTCGAAGATAAGGCCAAAATGAAGGTGAGAATGCTTAGCAGAAGCTAATTCCATAAGGAGCGGCATAATACTTAGCTTTAAGCTAATGCCAAAAGGGATGTAGGAATACTTAGCTAAAAGTTATTGTCAAAAGGAAATTAAGAATGCTTAGCATAAGCTAATTCCATAAGAAGATGAATAATGCTTAGCATAAGCTAATTCCATAAGAAGATGAATAATGCTTAGCTCGATGCTAGTGCCAAAAGGAAAGTATGACTGCTTAGCACAAGCTTATTCCATTAGGAGAGGAACAATGCTTAGCTTGAAGCTAATGCTGAAAGAAAATAATTTTGTTTAGCGCAAGCTAATTCCATAAGAAAAAAAATACCAAAATAAAATAAAATAAAACAAATAAAAAAAATAATAAAAATACATATAATAAATAAATATTAATAAAAAAAAACTAATTCCATAGGAAAATGAAGAATGCTTAGCTCGAAGTTAATGCCAAAAGGAAAGTAAGCATGCTTAGTACAAGCTAGTTCCATATGGAAAGGAACAATGCTTAGGTCGAAGCTAATGCCAAAAGGAAATAAGAATGCTTAGCACAAGCTAATTCCATAAAAAAAGAAAAAAATCAAATAAAAAAACTAAAAATATAAAATAAAAAATAAATATATAAATAAATAATAAAAAAAAGTTGATTCCATAAGAACAGGAATAAGGCTTAGATCGAAGCGAATGCCAAAAGGAAATTAAGAATGCTTAGCTCACTCAAAGCTAATGCCAAAAGGAAATAAGAATGCTTAGCTCAAGCTAATTCCATAGGGAGAGGAAGAATGCTTAGCTCGAAGGTAATGCCAAAAGGAAGGTAAGAATGCTTAGCACAAGCTAATTCTATAAGAAGAGGAACAATGCTTAGCTCGAAGCTAATGCTAAAACAAAATAAGTCTGCTTAGCTCAAGCTAATTCCATAAGAAAAAAAAATATTAAAAATAAAAAAAATAAAAAAAATAAAAAAAATAAAATAAAATAAAATAAAAATATAATAAATAAAAAAATAAAAAAATAAAAAAATAAAAAATAAAATTATATAAAATAAATAAATAATAAATAAAAGATAATTCCATAAGAAGAAGAATAATGCTTAACTCGAAGCAAATGCAAAATAAAAAGTGAGAATGCTCAGTACAACCTAATTCCATAAGGATAGAAACAATGCTTAAATCGAAGCTAATGCTAAAAAGAAATAAGACTACTTTGCACAAGCTAATGGCATGAGAAAAAAGTTAAAAAATAAAAAATAAAAAATAAAATAACTAAAATAAATAAATAAATAAATGAATAAATAATTAAAAAAAAAAAGCTAATTCCATAAGGAGGGGAATAATGCTTAGTTCGAAGCTAATGTCAAAAGGAAAGTGAGAATGCTAAGCACAAGCAAATTCCGTAAGAACATGAACAATGCTTAGCTCAAAGCTAATGCTTAAAGGAAAGTAAAAATGCTTAGCTCGAGATCAAGGAAAGTAACAATGTCTAGCTCGAAGATAATGCCAAGAGCAAAGTAAGAATGCTTGGCAAAATCTAATTCCATAAGAATGCTTATCTCAAAGCTAATGGCAAAAGGAAAGTAAGAATGCTTAGCACAAGCTAATTTCATAAGGAGAGGAACAATGCTTATCTCAAAGCTAATGGCAAAAGGAAAGTAATAATGCTTAGCTCGAAGCTAATGCCAAAAAGGAAAGTAAGAATGCTTGGCAAAATCTAATTCCATAACAAGAGGAAGAATGCTTAGCTCGAAGTTAATGCCAAAACAGAAGGTAAGAAGCACAAGATAATAATGCTTGGCTCGAAGCTAATGCCAAAAGAAAAGTAAGAGTGCTAAGCTCGAAGTTTATGCCAAACGGAAAGTAAGAATGCTTAGCACAATCTTACTCCATAAGGAAAAAAATTTAAAAATAAAACATAAATAAAATATAAAAATAAATAAATAAATAAATATATAAAAAGCTAATTCCATAACAAGAGAAGTAATTCTTAGCTCGAAGCTAATCCCATACCTAAAGTAAGAACGCCTACCACAAGCTAATTCCATAAGGAGAGGAAGAATGCTTAGGTCGAAGCTAATGCCAAAAGGAAAGTATAAATTCTTTAGGACATTCTAATTCCATAAGGAAAGGAATAATGCTTAGCACAAGCTAATTCCGAAAGCACAAGAAGAATGCTTAGCCCGAAGCTAATGCCAAAAGAAAAGCAAGAATGCTTATCACAAGCTAATACCATACGGAGAGGAATAATTCTTAGCTCAAAGCTAATGCCATAAGGAAAGTAATAATGCTTAGCTCGAAGCTAATGAAAAAAGGGAAGGTAAGAATTCTTAACTCAAAGCTAATGCCAAAACGAAGTAAGAATGCTTAGCAAAAGCTAATTCCAAAAAACAGTAGAAAAATGCTTAGCTCGAAGCTAATACCAAAAGGAAAGTAAGAATGGTTAGCACAAGCTAAGTCCATACGGAGTGGAACAATAGTTAGCTCAAAGCTAATGCCAGAAGGAAAGTTATAATGCTTAGCTCGAAGCTAATGCCAAAACGGAAGTAATAATGCTTGGCAAAAGCTAATTCCATAAGAAGATGAAGTATGGTTAGCTCGAAGCTAATGCCAAAAGGAAAGTAAGAATGCTTCGCAAAAGCTAATTCCATAAGAAGAGAAAGAATGCTTAGCTCGAAGTTAATGCCAAAAGAAGAGTGAGAAGCACAAGCTAATTCCATAAGGAGAGGAAGCTCAAAGTTAAGGCCAATAGGAAGTAATAATGCTTACCTCGAAGCTAATGCCAAAAAAAAAGTAAGAATGCTAAGCTCGAAGCTTATGCCAAACGGAAAGTGAGAATGCTTAGCACAAGCTTATTCCACAAGGAAAAAAAATTAAAAATAAAATATAAAGAAAATATAAAAAGAAATAAATAAATAAATATATATAAAGCTAATTTCATAAGAAGAGAAGTAATGCTTAGCTCGAAGCTAATGCCAAAACTAAAGTAAGAACACCAACCACAAGCTAATTCCATAAGGACAGGAAGAATGCTTAGCTCGAAGCTAATGCCAGAAGGAAAGTATGAATGCTTTAGCACAAGCTAATTCCATAAGGTGAGGAATAATGCTAATCTCGTAGCTAATGCAAGAAAAAAGTTAGAATGTTTAGCACAAGCTAATTTCATTTGGAGACGAACAATGCTTAGCTCGAAGGTAATGCAAAAGATAAGTAATATGCATAGCTTGAACCTAATGCAAATAGGAATGTAAGAATACTTAGCTCAAAGCTAATGCCAAAAGGAAGGTAATTAATGCTTAGCTCGAAGCTAATACAAAAAGGAAAGTAAGAATGCTTTGTAAATGCTAATTCCATAAGAAAACGTAGAATGCTTGGCTCGAAGCTAATGCAAAAAGGAAAGTAACAATGCTTAGCAGAAGCTAATTCCTTAAGGAGAGGAACTATGCCTAGCTCAAAGCTAATGCCAATAGGAAAGTAATAATGATTAGCCCGAAGTTAACGCCAAAACGAATGAAAGAATGCTTAGCTCGAAGCTAATGCCAAACAGAAAGTAAGAATGCTTTGTACAAGCTAGTTCCATAAGAAAAAAATTTAAAAAAAATCAAGAAAAATATAAATAAAATATAAAAAAAATATAAAAAAAAAATAAATAAAAAGCTAACTCCATAAGAAGAGGAATACTGCTTAGCCGGAAGCTAATGCAAAAATTAAAGTAAGAATGCTTAGCACAAGCTAATTCCATAAGGAGAGGAAAAATGCTCGGCTCGAAGCTAATGCCCAGAAGTAAAATACTTAGTTTTAAGCTAATCCCAAACGGAAAGTAGGAATGCTTAGCTCAAGCTAAGTCCATAAGGAGCACGGATAATACTTAGTTTTAAGCTAATCCAAAAAGGAAGGTAGGATTGCTTAGCTAAAAGCTAATATCAAAAGGAACGTAAGAATGCTTGGTACAAGCTAATTCCAACACAAGAGGAATAATGCTTAGCTCAGCTAATGCCAAAATGAAAGTAAGAACGCTAAGCTTGAAGCTAATGCCAAACGGAAAGTAAGAATGTTTAGCACAAGCTAATTCCAAAAGGAAAAAAAAAATAAAATAAAAAATAAAAAAATAAAAAGATGATTCCATAAGAAGAACAATAATGCTTAGCTCAAAGTTAATGCCAAAACGAAAGTTAGAATGCTTAACACTAGCTAATTCCATAAGGAGAAGAATAATGCAGAGCTCGAAGCTAATCCCCTAAAAGAAAATAAGAATGCATATAACAAGCTAATTCCATAAGGCGCGGAATAATACTTAGCTTTAAGCTGATGCCCAAAGGAAAGTAGGAATACTTAGCTAAAAGCAAATGTCAAAAGGAAAGTAAGAATGCTTAGCACAAGCTAATTCCATAAGAAAAGGAATAATGCCTAGCTCGAAGGTAATGCCAAAAGGAAAGTATGAATGCTTAGCACAAGGCTAATACCAATAGGAGAGGAACAATTCTTAGCTCAAGGCTAATACCAATAGGAGAGGAATAATGCTTACCTCGAAGCTAATGCCAACAGGATAGTAAGAATGCTTAGCTCGAAGCTAATGCCAAAAAGAAAGCAAAAATGCTTTGCACAAGAAATTTCCGTAGGGAGAGGAATAATGCTTAGCTCGAAGCTAATGCCAAAAGGAAAGTAAGAATGCTTCGCTCAAGCTAATTCCATGAGGAGAGGAGTACTGCCTAACTCAAAGCTAATGCCAAAAGGAAAGTAGTAATGCTTAGTGCAAGGCTAATGCCAGAAGGAAAGTGAGAATGCTTAGCACAAGCTATTTCCACAAGGAGAAGAATAATGCTTAGCTCGAATATAATGCCTAAAAGAATGTAAGAATGCTTAGCACAATCAAATTTGATAAGGAGAGGAGCACTACTTAGCTTAATGATAACGCCAAAAGGAAATTAATAATGCTTAGCTCGAAGCTAATGCATCAAGGGAAGTAAAAATGCTTAGCTCAAAGCTAATGCAAAAAGGAAGTAAGAATGCTTAGCACAAGATAATTCCAAAGGCAAAGGAAGAACGCTTAGCTCTAAGCTAATGTCAAAAGAAAAGTAAGAATGCTTAGCACAAGTTAATTCCGTAAGAACATGCACAATGCTTAGCTCAAAGCTAATGCTTAAAGGAAAGTAAAAATGCTTAGCTCGAGATCAAGGAAAGTAACAATGTCTAGCTCGAAGATAATGCCAAGAGCAAAGTAAGAATGCTTGGCAAAATCTAATTCCATAAGAATGCTTATCTCAAAGCTAATGGCAAAAGGAAAGTAAGAATGCTTAGCACAAGCTAATTTCATAAGGAGAGGAACAATGCTTATCTCAAAGCTAATGGCAAAAGGAAAGTAATAATGCTTAGCTCGAAGCTAATGCCAAAAAGGAAAGTAAGAATGCTTGGCAAAATCTAATTCCATAACAAGAGGAAGAATGCTTAGCTCGAAGTTAATGCCAAAACAGAAGGTAAGAAGCACAAGATAATAATGCTTGGCTCGAAGCTAATGCCAAAAGGAAAGTAAGAGTGCTAAGCTCGAAGTTTATGCCAAACGGAAAGTAAGAATGCTTAGCACAATCTTACTCCATAAGGAAAAAAATTTAAAAATAAAACATAAATAAAATATAAAAATAAATAAATAAATAAATATATAAAAAGCTAATTCCATAACAAGAGAAGTAATTCTTAGCTCGAAGCTAATCCCATACCTAAAGTAAGAACGCCTACCACAAGCTAATTCCATAAGGAGAGGAAGAATGCTTAGGTCGAAGCTAATGCCAAAAGGAAAGTATAAATTCTTTAGGACATTCTAATTCCATAAGGAAAGGAATAATGCTTAGCACAAGCTAATTCCAAAAGCACAAGAAGAATGCTTAGCCCGAAGCTAATGCCAAAAGAAAAGCAAGAATGCTTATCACAAGCTAATACCATACGGAGAGGAATAATTCTTAGCTCAAAGCTAATGCCATAAGGAAAGTAATAATGCTTAGCTCGAAGCTAATGAAAAAAGGGAAGGTAAGAATTCTTAACTCAAAGCTAATGCCAAAACGAAGTAAGAATGCTTAGCACAAGCTAATTCCAAAAAACAGTAGAAAAATGCTTAGCTCGAAGCTAATACCAAAAGGAAAGTAAGAATGGTTAGCACAAGCTAAGTCCATACGGAGTGGAACAATAGTTAGCTCAAAGCTAATGCCAGAAGGAAAGTTATAATGCTTAGCTCGAAGCTAATGCCAAAACGGAAGTAATAATGCTTGGCAAAAGCTAATTCCATAAGAAGATGAAGTATGGTTAGCTCGAAGCTAATGCCAAAAGGAAAGTAAGAATGCTTGGCAAAAGCTAATTCCATAAGAAGAGAAAGAATGCTTAGCTCGAAGTTAATGCCAAAAGAAGAGTGAGAAGCACAAGCTAATTCCATAAGGAGAGGAAGCTCAAAGTTAAGGCCAATAGGAAGTAATAATGCTTACCTCGAAGCTAATGCCAAAAAAAAAGTAAGAATGCTAAGCTCGAAGCTTATGCCAAACAGAAAGTGAGAATGCTTAGCACAAGCTTATTCCACAAGGAAAAAAAATTAAAAATAAAATATAAAGAAAATATAAAAAGAAATAAATAAATAAATATATATAAAGCTAATTTCATAAGAAGAGAAGTAATGCTTAGCTCGAAGCTAATGCCAAAACTAAAGTAAGAACACCAACCACAAGCTAATTCCATAAGGAGAGGAAGAATGCTTAGCTCGAAGCTAATGCCAGAAGGAAAGTATGAATGCTTTAGCACAAGCTAATTCCATAAGGTGAGGAATAATGCTAATCTCGTAGCTAATGCAAGAAAAAAGTTAGAATGTTTAGCACAAGCTAATTTCATTTGGAGACGAACAATGCTTAGCTCGAAGGTAATGCAAAAGATAAGTAATATGCATAGCTTGAACCTAATGCAAATAGGAATGTAAGAATACTTAGCTCAAAGCTAATGCCAAAAGGAAGGTAATTAATGCTTAGCTCGAAGCTAATACAAAAAGGAAAGTAAGAATGCTTTGTAAATGCTAATTCCATAAGAAAACGTAGAATGCTTGGCTCGAAGCTAATGCAAAAAGGAAAGTAACAATGCTTAGCAGAAGCTAATTCCTTAAGGAGAGGAACTATGCCTAGCTCAAAGCTAATGCCAATAGGAAAGTAATAATGATTAGCCCGAAGTTAACGCCAAAACGAATGAAAGAATGCTTAGCTCGAAGCTAATGCCAAACAGAAAGTAAGAATGCTTTGTACAAGCTAGTTCCATAAGAAAAAAAATTTAAAAAAAATCAAGAAAAATATAAATAAAATATAAAAAAATATAAAAAAAAAATAAATAAAAAGCTAACTCCATAAGAAGAGGAATACTGCTTAGCCGGAAGCTAATGCAAAAATTAAAGTAAGAATGCTTAGCACAAGCTAATTCCATAAGGAGAGGAAAAATGCTCGGCTCGAAGCTAATGCCCAGAAGTAAAATACTTAGTTTTAAGCTAATCCCAAACGGAAAGTAGGAATGCTTAGCTCAAGCTAAGTCCATAAGGAGCACGGATAATACTTAGTTTTAAGCTAATCCAAAAAGGAAGGTAGGATTGCTTAGCTAAAAGCTAATATCAAAAGGAACGTAAGAATGCTTGGTACAAGCTAATTCCAACACAAGAGGAATAATGCTTAGCTCAGCTAATGCCAAAATGAAAGTAAGAACGCTAAGCTTGAAGCTAATGCCAAACGGAAAGTAAGAATGTTTAGCACAAGCTAATTCCAAAAGGAAAAAAAAATAAAATAAAAAATAAAAAAATAAAAAGATGATTCCATAAGAAGAACAATAATGCTTAGCTCAAAGTTAATGCCAAAACGAAAGTTAGAATGCTTAACACTAGCTAATTCCATAAGGAGAAGAATAATGCAGAGCTCGAAGCTAATCCCCTAAAAGAAAATAAGAATGCATATAACAAGCTAATTCCATAAGGCGCGGAATAATACTTAGCTTTAAGCTGATGCCCAAAGGAAAGTAGGAATACTTAGCTAAAAGCAAATGTCAAAAGGAAAGTAAGAATGCTTAGCACAAGCTAATTCCATAAGAAAAGGAATAATGCCTAGCTCGAAGGTAATGCCAAAAGGAAAGTATGAATGCTTAGCACAAGGCTAATACCAATAGGAGAGGAACAATTCTTAGCTCAAGGCTAATACCAATAGGAGAGGAATAATGCTTACCTCGAAGCTAATGCCAACAGGATAGTAAGAATGCTTAGCTCGAAGCTAATGCCAAAAAGAAAGCAAAAATGCTTTGCACAAGAAATTTCCGTAGGGAGAGGAATAATGCTTAGCTCGAAGCTAATGCCAAAAGGAAAGTAAGAATGCTTCGCTCAAGCTAATTCCATGAGGAGAGGAGTACTGCCTAACTCAAAGCTAATGCCAAAAGGAAAGTAGTAATGCTTAGCGCAAGGCTAATGCCAGAAGGAAAGTGAGAATGCTTAGCACAAGCTATTTCCACAAGGAGAAGAATAATGCTTAGCTCGAATATAATGCCTAAAAGAATGTAAGAATGCTTAGCACAATCAAATTTGATAAGGAGAGGAGCACTACTTAGCTTAATGATAACGCCAAAAGGAAATTAATAATGCTTAGCTCGAAGCTAATGCATCAAGGGAAGTAAAAATGCTTAGCTCAAAGCTAATGCAAAAAGGAAGTAAGAATGCTTAGCACAAGATAATTCCAAAGGCAAAGGAAGAACGCTTAGCTCTAAGCTAATGTCAAAAGAAAAGTAAGAATGCTTAGCACAAGTTAATTCCATACGGAGTGGAACAATGCTTAGCTCAAAGCTAATGCCAAAAGGATAGTAATAATACTTAGCTCGAAGCTAATTCCATAAGGAGAGGAAGAATGTTTGACAAAAGATAATTCCATAAGGAGAGGAAGAATGTTTAGCTCGAAGCTAGTACCAAAAGGAAAGTATGAATGCTTAGTAGAAGCCAATTCCATAAGGAGAGTGATGATTCTAGAGTTAGATCACCTTAGAGTGTTGAAATAAGATGAGTTGGAAGAGTAGAGTGGATCGCTGACTCACGAGCTTGATGACCTTGAGATACCTGCAATCATAGAACACGTGAACTATGGCGGGGGTTGATCCGGCCCTCCGACGCTCAAGTCAGACGTGCGGATAGTGGAAATAGTCCAGAGATTACATGTTGTAGTATTGCTCAGTTATTAGGACGTACCTTAAGGAATGAGTTTAAACCTTTATTTATACCTTAGTTGAGATTGTCGGGCCAAACCTTACTTGAAGGTGATTGAGCCTCGGTGGTAGTTGTCTTTAATATTGGGTTCGTGGCCCTGTAGGTAAAGGAATTGTAGGCCCATTGGGTTGGCCCAATTATGCATATCATTAAGCCCCCCACTCTCAAGTCGATGTGGGGGCCATGTTGAAATGGGTGCCAGATCGTGTCGAGAGTAAAATTTGTAGAATTCGCTTGTTGGCGTATGACCTAATGGTGTGCAAAACCGCGTTGGAGTGTGTGTCTGAGGGGCGTGAAGGCGCGTCGGTGCGTAGCGTGACCAAGTTATCACGGTGTAAGTTACTTGAGTCATCGGTGTTTTCCCACGACGATGTAGTAGCGCGAATCGATTTATCTCCTCATGGGAGTTGTCTCGCGATAATGTAGTAGCACGTAGCGAGTATTCTCCTTGTGGGAGTTGATATTTATTGACATTGTCAATATTTTGACACGTTGCTTGTATGTGTTTACATATAGCCTTGTGCGTGATGTACTTGAGGAGGGGATCAGGCTCTCAAGATTTTTTTATAGGGACTGTGTGCCCTTTGTTAGACCTCGTGGGTCGTAAGTAAGTCTGGACCGTGGCCACGTTTTAATGAAGGTCCCGTCGAAAACAAGTAGATAGATTTGAGTAATCAATCTGGCCAGGCTATATAGATTCCCATAATATCTCTAAGTGTTTCTAGGGTTATAATCGTGCTAACTTGAGATTGCGATTATGTAGTGAAGTGCGGGCGAGTTGTATCCTCGTGGGAGTTGTCTTGCTGCAAAGTTGTATGAGTTGTATCCTCGTGGGAGTTGTCGCACTGAGCAAGTTGTCTCCTCGTCGGAGTTGTCGCGCATCGAGTCTTATTACCAAGCGAGGTGGCTCCTTCGTGGGAGTTGCCTTGCAAAGTGTTCGTAGTGCCGAGCGAGTTGGCTCCTTGTGGGAGTTTTCTCGCTGCAGGTTGTAGTATCGAGCGAGTTGGCTCCTCATCGGAGTTGCCTCGCAATGGGTTTGTAGGACCGAGGGAGACCATATCCGGCTCTTGAGATGGGATGTCAACCCCCTTGGGGTTGCAATGTAAGGGTGATGTCCAACCATTGGGATGATATGCCCAACCTTAGGGTGGGATAGCCCCCCAACTTAGATTGAGGCGATCACGAACCATTGGGATGAGATGCCCAACCTTGGGGTGGGATAGCCCCCCAACTTAGGATGAGGCGATCACGAACCATTGGGATGAGATGCCCAACCTTGGCCTGGGATAGCCCCCAACTTAGGATGAGGCGATCACGAACCCTTTGGATGAGATGCCCAACCTTGGGGTGGGATAGGCCCCCAACTTAGGATGAGGCGATCATAAACCATTGGGATGACATGCCCAACCTTGGGATGAGATGCCCAACCTTGAAATGAGATGTCCAACCATTGGGATGAGATGCCCAACTTTGTGGTGGGATAGCCCCCCAAATTTGGATGAGGCGATCACAAAACCTGTTATGGTTTTGCAAGACTCCAAGTCTCGTTGACATCATTGGAAAAAGTAGCTCATAAGGGAGACGCATTGCATCTCGGATGTGAACGTGGCCGATGTTGTGCAGTTTGCGCTTCTCGGTGAGGAGTGGGTTGTTACATTCGAGACCTATGGTCTGAACTAAATGCCCACGACCCACTAGCTAGTTGGCTGTTATCTTAGAGCGGGGGTTGTGCCACTGCTTCAGTGGAAGCACGAGTTGAAGCTTCCGCGATCATACGCTGAAGGTCCTCTTCGATTATCTGAACCGTTCGAGGAGCAGGGAGAAGGTTATCATGTTGAGGACCAAGTGGGGCCTCGCGAGGGGAGCGTTCGCTTCCTTTGCAATGATGTATGGTGCCACTTCTTCAGTGGCCCGAGTTGAAGCTTCCGCGATCGTACGCCGAAGGTCCTCATTGGTTATCTGAACCGTTAGAGGAGCAAGTAGAAGTTGATCTTGTTGAAGCTTTAGCGATCATACGTTGAAGGTCCTCTTCGGTTATCTAAACCATTCGAGGAGCAAGGAGAAGTTGATCATGTTGAGGACCCAGTGGGGGCTCGCGAGGATGAACTTGTGTTGGATCTCGAATGCGCAGAAGGGGAATCGTCAAGCCGGAGCCTCCATGAGGTGGGAGGTTGTTAGCGTTGAAGGGCCTCCTCGGTTGTCTGAACCGATCAAGGGGCAAGAAGAGGAGGATCCTGTTGAGGATCTAGTGGGACATCCGAGGAAGGTCTCGTGGTGGATCCCGAGCATGAGGAGGAGGAAGTGGCAAGACAGAGCCTCCACGAGGTGGGAGGTCGTTAGCAGGGTCACACTCCCGCTGGGCAAATGGCTCAAGTTTTAGAGTAGGTGACCAACAAGACAACTTGTGGCTTTGGTTTTTCCATTTATTCTTGTAATAAATGATCATTTTTCATATTAATGATAAAACACCTTGGCATTCTATATCTTTGTCCCTTTGTCTCAAACATAGATATAGCCCTTACAGTTATTACAAGTACTAGTAATTGATCTTTAGGATCGTGAGATATTTACTTTAGTATTATAACTATTAAACATGTTCATAGTCGACGAGTTACGCCACCAATGAGGATATTGGCCTTTCCCAGTAAGAGACTAGCACATAGTGTATGTGTACTGCATCTCATCAGTAAACGATATTGTAATATCGGCATGCATAAATGGGTGCTCGTAAGTGTTGGGAATCGGACACGTGTACGCAGCGGAAAACAAAAATTTTATGCGAATTAAACGAATTTAAAACACATAAACACATGCCCGATAAATTAAATCAATTAATTGCGTACCTTTGCGCTTCCACCGAAATTAAAAACTACATACATGCTTAATTATTTAAACAAATTTAAATCAATTAACATGCTCGCGTTTAAATCAAATAACATGCTCGCAATAAAAATACGATTTCACATAAGCTCATAAAATCATACAAAACGAACATGTATAACCAATTTAAACCTAATCGAATCTAACGATAACGGATTCGAAACTTTACCTCTTGTAGCGTGAGGTTGGCGCACTAAGCAAGACGAGATTGCTACGGAAACCAATCCGTACAATCCGGGCAGCAGCGGTGGAGCGGCAGCAACGGCGAGACGGACCGTGGCGGCGCGTGTAACTCACGCGCGGTCTTCGGGCGGCGCGTGGGGATGCGTGCGGCTTCGGCTCGTATGCTTCTCCTCGATTCTTCGATCTTCGATCTTCCTCCTCTCGGATTTCACCTCGTACACTTCGATCTACTAAACACGTGGCACTAGACACTTCGATCGGATTCTTCGATCTTCGATCTTCCTCCTCTCGGATTATTATTATTATTATTATTATTATTATTATTATTATTATTATTATTATTATTATTATTATTATTATTATTATTATTATTATTATTATTATTATTATTATTATTATTATTATTATTATTATTATTATTATTATTATTATTATTATTATTATTATTATTATTATTATTATTATTATTATTATTATTATTATTATTATTATTATTATTATTATTATTATTATTATTATTATTATTATTATTATTATTATTATTATTATTATTATTATTATTATTATTATTATTATTTTCGAATATGAAGCAGAATGACCTTTTTTTATTTTTTTATTTTTTTTTTCAACCAAACACTAAGGGTTAATTTTTTTTCAACAATCTCCGCCTATTAATTTTTTGATCGATGAATCTCCACCTATTCTACCTTATCAAGTAATGGCTAAAAGAAAG
Source organism: Erythranthe guttata (assembly GCF_056151865.1). Taxonomy (NCBI): domain Eukaryota; kingdom Viridiplantae; phylum Streptophyta; class Magnoliopsida; order Lamiales; family Phrymaceae; genus Erythranthe; species Erythranthe guttata. Next base: position 8,179,584 of record NC_142541.1, read on the forward strand.
AACACCGGTTCGATGAAAATGTCGGCTTTAAAGAAGACACAAATAATATCCCACATCACTCCCTACTCATTACTTCATATCATAAGTTTCATAAGGTGAGCTCTAAAACCGAGCATAGCATGATCTAACATAAATTAATTTCAAATTTAAAATACAAATCGTTCAACAAAAGCAATGCACAAACTGTGATTCCTAGCAATAATTCGTTTCTAAGTTCCGTTGAATTGAAAGCTAAACAAACATTTAGTTCTAATCACAACAAAACAAGCAATATGATCATGAAACATTGGTCATCTCGCATCATCATATTTCATCGATGCATTCGACTCAAGCAATTATTTTTTTTAATATTTTTTTTAAACAACTAAAGAAATAAAAACATCTAAAATAAAATAAAATAACCTAAGGCATGCAAACTAAAGAAAATAAGCACAAATAAATATTTTTTCACCCGCAAACTTCAAATTTTCGTTTCCCTCAATGAAATTAGAACAAAGTTTAAGGATAGATAACACCTGATTTGGTCGGAATCGCCGTCATCAGGGTGTGAGAATTAATGCGGGAAAATTCTGATTTTCCTTCTTTGAAGACGCCCAATCAGCGTTTCGGACTGCCGTTCAGAAATTGAACTAATTTTCGAACGTCCGTCTCAAAAGCCGTAAGTTGGGTTCTGTCATTCTTGAACTCAGACGACTGTCATGATTTCTTCTTGTATTTTGGGACGGCCGTCAGGAGCCCTGATCGCAATTTCGACCTTGAAAAAAAAATATCAAATAAATTAATTAGAATTCATGCCTATGAAAATAAAAACAAAACGTAAAATTAAAGAAAAATACAAAAATCAATAGAGCTCCGATTGCCTCCCGAGATGCGCTAAGTTTAGAGTCTTCAGCCCGACGTTGCTTCTTTAATTTCAAGCAAAAATGACCAAAGCCACTTGGCGTTCGCCGCTATCTCCCCAATAAGGCTTTAACCGACTTATTTTCACTTAGCGCGTGCGATCCGAATCACGCTCCTTTATCTTGACTACTTCGTGAGTAAAATAATCTTGGACAATGAACGGCTCCGACCAGTTTGATTTGAGCTTGTTTGGGAATAACCAAAACGGGATTTGCACAATGACACCAATTGTCCCTTGTGAAATTTCTGTTTGACTCTATCCTTGTGACCGTAATAGCTTGCATAGGCCTTTTTTCGTGGCTCGTTTGGCTCTTGGGGTGTCAACATCCGTTTGTTTGCACTCTCAGTGTTGTTAATACCCCAGTTGGTACGACCATCTTTTGGAAGAATTGTGGTTGAGTCCACAAAACAAACTTGCACATGTCTTCTCTTGTTTCCGCCATCCTCTCCTGCACTCAAAGATGCATTCCCAGGGTCCAAGATCAAAACATCAAAAATTTTAAGATTTGTAAAATCCATAATATCAATAGCAAAACAATCATTGTTATCACATGGATTTTTATTTGCACTAAACACATTAAATTTGATCTTTTGATCATGCACCGTCATCGTAAGATCACCACTAGCACAATCAATTAAAATTCTCGACGTGGCTAAAAACGGTCTCTACAATAAGAGGTATCTCCCTGTCCTCATCCATATCGAGTACAACAAAACCAACATGGAAGATAAATTTATCAACTTTTACTAGCACATTCTCTAAAATACCTTTTGGGTAAACTAAAGAACTATCGGATAATTGAAGGATTATAGCTGTAGGTTCAATCTCTCCTAACCCAAGACTTTTATAAGTGGAATAAGGCATAGGATTAACGCTAACGCCTAAATCGATGAGCGATCTAAATTTTTTACCTCCTATAGTACAAGGAATAGTGAACTTACGTGGATCGCCGAGTTTTTGTGGAAGGGGCCGTGTAAGAATTATACTGCATTGCTCGGTGAGTTGGATTATCTCATTCCGTTGCAATTTATTTCCCCTTGTTACGAGGTCTTTGAGGAATTTCACCCACTTTGGCATCTTTTGAAGTGCTTCGATGAATGGGATATTTATGTGAATTTCCTTCAACTTGTCTAAGAAGCTTTGTTATTCGCCATCGAGATTTTTCTTTACAAATTTTTGAGGATATGGAATTGGTGGAGCTCGTGCAATCACAGTTGATGCCGGTTCTTCTTGAATTGCTTCTTATTCCTCAAGCTCTCTTGATTTCTCGATTGTCGTGTTTTTCTTCTCCTTCCGTGGGGTTTCTTCCAATTGCTTCCCGTTTTTCATAGTGACTACTTGGCAAGTCTCGGCCTGGATCTTTTTCTTTTGCAATATTTGAGGGTATGGTATCGGTTCCACCCATTCAGCTACAATTGCTTGCGGTTTGCTTTGAATTTTTCTTTTTCCTCGATCTTTAAATTGATAGCTTGGCAAGTCTCAAACGTTTGCTTTCGAGGTTCATCCGTATTCGATGGCAATGCTCCTGCCGGACAATTCTCTTGATTCGATGCTAGTTGTGCCAATTTAGTTTCTAAGTTGCGCAACAAGGCTTGAGAGGCGGTCATAAATTGGGCCAACACCTCATCTGTGTATGAATTTTGGGCCAGCGGATTGTTGTCTTGATAGCTTTGTTGAGGAGGGGCTTGATTTTGAAATTGACCTTGAGGTCTTTGGTACCCTTAGCCTTGTGAATAACCTCCATATTGGCCTTCTGATCTCCATCCTTGACTTTGGAATTGGCAAGGGGAATTGCTGACGTAATTGAGCGATTCCACATCTTGTTGGCATTGGAGGATAAATTGATTTCCACCGCAAATTTCACAGCATGGAGAATCCACGGCCTGGACTTGATGTGGTGGGTTTGCTTTGATGTGCTGTAAAATGAGTTGATTCTAATGAGCAATTTGGGTCATTTGAGCTTGAAGGGCCGTAATTGCATCTAATTCCAAAACTCTGGGAACCTTCTTGGCTCCACTAATCGTCCTTTCGCATGACTTGGCAAACTTGTTCTGCGCAATCTGATCCAACATAATAAATGCATCAGGTTTAGATTGACTCATAAAATTACCTCCGGTTGATGCATCTAAAACGGTTCTCGCATTCTCGTTAATTCCTTGATTAAAGATATGGATTTTCCGCCATTGCTCCAATCCATGTGTTGTACACTGCCTCAAAAAAGTTTTGAATCTCTCCCACGCCTCGAATAATGCTTCCCCTTGATCGGACGAAATTGTGAATTTCCCGTCGTATTCGTTCATCCTTCTCTGGTGCTAAAAACTTTCATAAAAATTTTCAGGAGTTGAGACCATGACGGATAGAGTGAGGGGCTTGGGACATCAACCACTAGCAAGCTCTCCCTTGTAGGGAGTATTTGAAGAGAATTAATTGAAGCGCCTCTTGGTAAATGCCGTTTTGACGATGGGAGTTACAGGTATCGAGAAAATTGACAATGTAAAGATGCGGATCTTCACCTGCCAATCCACTAAATAACCCGTTATTTTGGAGCATCGTCAAGAAGCCTTACTTGATCTCGAAATTATGCGCCTCAATGGGTGGATACTGGATGCTTGGGCGGAATCCATCAAGAGTATGGACTATCTAGTCTAGAAGTGCCCCCAGCCTAACTGCTGGTTGTAGTGGAAGCCGTAGGTGTTTGTATTGGATTCGAATTTCGTCTGCATCGAGTAAATAACCGTATGCGTCTCTACATTCTTCATCCTTCATTATATTATTCGCGGTGAAGTCTCCTAGCTGCTCGAAAATTGCGTTCGATTTCTGGGTCAAGCGGTTCTCTGTCGAGGTTGAGTCTCCTGCGCATGAAACGCTACCTAAAATAAAAATAAAAAGAAAATTAAAATTAAAATTGGGTGAATTGGGAAAATTGTTCAAATCTAGAGCTAGAATAAATAAATAATTAAAATATTCCCCGGCAACGAAGCCAAAAACGTATTGGATGGAAATACATACACGCAAGTACACGTACCAAACAAGTAATATAGTGGACTTTTAAGTCCGAATATCGATCCCACAGAGAATATTTAATTATCTAATCCTATACGCTAAATTCTACCAATTATTATCAAGCCCACCTTACAAAGGCAAAAGTTGATTAATAATTCTAAATTGAACTAAATTAAATTAAAACAAATCAGAAAAGCATAAAAAAATACGAAAGAAATTAAAAACGAAGATTAATCAGAGAAAACAAGTCTAGGGTTTTATTCTTCCCCTTATGTGATTATTAATTCCCCAATTCCTTCAATTATGCTAGTTATTAAATCGCATTACTAACCTGAGATGCTAAATTAATCATAACCCGCTTCCGTTTGTATTATGATTCTAATACTCTAGATTCAATTAGTGTATTCCTACGCAATTAGTTCTAGAACACAACATGAAGCACAAATGTCAATAATGGCTACCTAAGAGATTAACTATATTCATATGTTAATACCACAAAGGATCTTCTACCCAAGTTCTAATTATTAACACGATCTTCCGATTCATGCGATTAACAATAACAGAAAAGCATTAAATCATGGCAAATTTCATGCAATTAATAAAACAACTAGAAGAAATAATTGCAATAAAACAATTTCATTTTCAGCCCTCATTTTCTTCTAAATTGCACTTTTGACCCTCTATTTTTTTAATTCTTCAATTTATACCCGAAACACAATGAACCAACATTTTAAGCACCAACTGAGTTTCTAAGTTGCGCAACGATGGTTGAGTGGCGGTCATAAATTGGGCCAACACCTTATCAATGTGTGAGTTTTGGCCGGTGGATTGTTCCCTTGATTTTGGAATTGGCCTTGAGGTCTTTGGTACCCTTGTTCTTGTTGATTTCCTCCGTATTGCCCTTGTGATCTCCACCCTTGGTTTTGGAATTGGCATTGTTTACATAATTGAGCGATTCCACCTCTTGCAGGCATTGGAATGTGTAGTGATTTTCCCCACAAATTTCACAGCATGGAGAATCCACGGCTTGGACTTGCTGGGGTGGGTTTGCCTTGATGTGCTGTAAAAGAAGCAGATTTTGTTGAGCAATTTGGGTCACTTGAGCTTGATGGGCCATAATTGCATCTAATTCCAAAACTTCGGGAACCTTCTTGGCTCCACTAATTGTCCTTAGGCTTGATTTACCAAACCTGTTATGCACAATGTAATCCAAAATAATAAATGCATCACGTATAGATTGACTCATAAAATTACCTCTAGTTAAGTCATCTAATATAGTTCTCTCATTCTCGTTAATTCCTTGATAGTAGATGTGGATTTACCGCCATTGCTCCACTCCGTGAGTTGGACATTGCCTTAAAAAGGTTTTGAATCTCTCCCACGCCTCAAATAATGCTTCCCCTTGATCTTGGATGAAATTTTGAATTTCCCGTCATATTGGTTCATGACGAGATGGAGTGAGGAGCTTGGGAAATCAACCACTGGGGCCGTCTTCCTTGCAGGGAATTTTTGATGAGAATTAATTGAAGCTCCTATTGGGAAACGCCATTTTTGACGATGGGAGTTACATGTATCAAGAAAATTGACAATGTGAAGATGCAGATCTTCACCTGACAATCCACTAAATAACCCGTTATTTTGGAGGATCGTCAAAAGACCTTGCTTGATTTCAAATTATGCGCATCGATGGGATGATACTGGATGCTTGGGCGGAATCCATCAAGAGTATGGACTATGTAGTCCTTTAAAGCCCGATTATCGCCTTCTGGCGGTAGTAATGGACGTCGTGGAATTGGTGGTTGATAATGGATTCGACCTCCAATAGCATCGGGCAAATACCCTTCTTCATCTCGCAGCTTATTATCTCCCATTATGTTGTTTTCGTGTTGAAGTCTCCTAGATGCTTGAAAAGTGCGTTCGATTTCTGGGCCACACGATTCTCTATCGAGATTGACTCTCTTGCGCATGAAACAATACCTAAAATATAAATAGAGAAAATTAAAATTAAAATTGGGTGAATCAGGAAAATTGTTCAAATATAGAGCTAAAATAAAATAAATAATTAAAATATTCCCCGGCAACGGCACCAAAAACTTGTTGGTGATAATACTTACACGCAAGTGCACGTATCGAACATGTAATATATTGGACAATTAAGTTCGAATATCGATCCCACTGAGAATATTTAATTATCTAATCCTAGACCCTGAATTTCTACCAATTATGCTCAAGCCCACCCTACACAGTAGAAAGTTGATTAATTAAACTAAATTAAACTAAATTAAACTAAAACAATTTAAAAAAAAAGATAGACAAGCAAAAGCAAGAAAACAATTAAACACGAATATTTATCAAGGTAGACAGGTCTAGGATTTTATTCTTCCCCTATGTGATTATTACTTCCTCAATTCCTTCAATTATGCAAGTTATTAAATCATATTACTAACCGCAGATCCTAAATTAATCATAACCCGTTTTCGCGTACATTATGATTCTAATACTCTAGATTCAATTACTGTTCCTATGCAATTAAATCTAGAACACAACATGAAGCACAAATCTCAATAATAGCTACCTAAGAGATTAACTATATTCCTGTTTTAATACTACAAAGGATCTTCTCTCCAAGTTCTAATTATTAACCCGATCTTCCAATTCATGCGATTAACAATATCAGAAAATCATATAAAGTGGTCATTATTATGCACTTAAGAAAACAAGTAGAAGATATAATCCAGAATTAAAAAATCCCACATGGGGTTCAAAATAAAATCCTAGAAATAAAGAGTTTAGCTACTCATGATTAAATTAAAAGCTAAATAAAAATAATTCATGGAAGATAAAAACTATGTTTGAATCTTCAAAGTCGTCTCTTTGCTCTCGAATTTGCGTCAAAAGTCGATTCATAATTGTGTGCTTGAGATGACTTTTTATAACGTGTGAGAATTTGGGGGAAAAGGCAGTTTCCTTGTAATTTTTCGAGGTTTCTTTACTATGCAGTCTTTCCTTCTTGAATATTTGACTTCTCTAATTTTGTCCACATTTTTCTTCTAAATTGCATTTCCGACCCTCAATTTATTCAATTCTTCAATTTGTGCCTCAAACACAATAAATCAAAACTTTAAGCACCAATTATGGATAAATTAAGCTAAAAGCTCCAATTAAAAGATATGATTAAATGTAGGATTATACACTTAACAACATGTGAACAAATTGTGAAAATCAAACGTAATGATGTATGGCTGATTTTGAGTTTTTCACAATTGTCTTTGTTTTTAGTGTATTTTGTCTTCAAACTGAGATGACACTGTTAATGGTTTTCGGTTTTTTGAGTTTATTGGAGTGTTCTCCTTTTTTCCGTTCGTATTTCGTGCTTTAAATGTGTGTGCAAATATTGTATTTGTGATTTTTCTTTAGTGCTATTGGGAGATGCAGTTTTATTTAACATTTTGTTATGTGGAGCTCCTTTGTCATGATTTCGTGTATGCATAATGTTATGTTAAACATAACGTTTCAGTTAATGACAATATGATTGAATGTATATGTGAAATTCTGGATTGGGGGAGCTATGTTATGTAATACACTGTTTGTGACAGTATAATTAATTATGTTAATGCTTTTAGGATCTCATTGTATTGTGATGTATTGTGATTTTGTTCACAGTATAGTTCTGATAACATGGAATTGTATTGTTAATCTCTTTTGTGTTCCATTTCTTGTACGCGTTATATAACGTTGTTGTTGATGACAATATAGTCAATGTTTATGTGGGATTGCAGGATGCGTACTTCTATTGTGTTGATGTTGAGATATGGTGCATTTTGTTCGTTTAAAGAATTTAGAGTGGGGATGACTTATTCCACTCTTTCGCAGTTTGTTTGCTTGAGACTGGGAGTCCTTAAATGCTAATAACCTTTCAATGTCGTCCATTGTCCCTTTATTTGGTGATTTTTCATTGGAAGTAATATTACTGTTTGGGTCAGTAATATTAGTGATATTATTGTTTGGACAGTAATATTACTGTTTTGGTGTTCAATATTACTATCTCAGACAATAATTTTGTTGTTGACACAATAATTTAACGAGAAGAAAAGTTTCAAAAAAAAAAAGTCAACAATGGTTGAAAAAAATTTCAGAAGAAAAAGGTTTCCAAGAAAAGAAATAAATAAAATGCCAACGTCGGAATGTGGCCGGAAAAAAAAATTCGGAAATTGTTTTTCAAAAAATTATGAAAATTGAGGTTTAAGGTGATAAACTTGTTCAAATACGGGGTGAGTGTGCAATATTGATAAAGTTAGAGATAATGGATGGAATTGATAAAAAATATATTATGGAGGGAATTTTAGAAAAAAAAAACATGGGACTGGGTTTATTTGCAAGACTGTTTTTTATCTGGACCTATGTGCATTTAAGTCCCTCGTCATGGGCCTATTTGCCATTCGACCGATTCTCATTTTACTTGTACCGAAAAGGAAAAACAAGAATATAAAAGGCATGTTCCTCACCCTCATGATTGATTACTCGGGATTCTATACTATACCAAATCTTAAGGATTGAATGGTATATATACAGTTCCTATATAACCTCTAGGGTATATATACAGTTCCAAATTATGGCGCTACATTTGGTGCACTCGTCTCAATCTTGATTTTTCCGACGTCAATTTCAAAGGTAACAAACATGATTCTCTATCAACCGTGGACAAGAATTTACAGCTATACTATGATTAAAATGTGTCCTTAGAGAAATGTCGCCTTTATTTATCGCTGCTAGGCAAAGATTATTCGTATCACGAATCGGTTTCGCTTCTTGACAAATGGGTCCTCATGATGCTAAAGACTCAGATCACCTAGGGTAGTGTGGTAAACAAGTTGGGAGAGCAAAGCGGATCACTAGCTTGCCAATTGGATGGTCCTGAGATTCCTGCGAAAGTAACACGCGTGAACAAAGCCAGGGGTTGATCCGACGAAAACCCCTCCAACGCTCAAGTCAGATGTACGGATCGTGGAGATAGTAGAGAGAATATGAGCTCTAGAATAATAGTGAATAATGGAACGTACCTTAACAAATGAGTAAAAACCTCTATTTATCTGTCGTTATTCGGGTTGGGTTTACATTGTTGGGCCCATGCCTTATTTGAAGGTGTTCGGGATTTTGTGTTGCGGGCCCAATTACTAGATGAATTGTGGGCCCATTGGATCAGCCACAATTAGGTATATCATTAAGCCCCCCAACTCTCGAGTCGAGGCGAGAGACTTGTCGAAAGGGTGTCGGATCGTGTCGAGAGTTCAATGTGTTGTGGTTTGACTGTTTTCGTTGTCGTAGAATTATTTCGTAAAAGGGGCATATATATTTATTTGGTTCTAAGGTTATTTAAATATTATATCAGTGCCAAATAAATAGAATCCTTTGACGGTGGAGAGAAGTAAATTCTATCTCTTGTGCGGAAATAAATATGGTTAAGTATTTTTAACTTTTGGGTATTTCTCTGTGTTCTTCCTTGTATATTATGTGGTAGAGTAGAATCTATTCCTTGGTTAAGCATTTTTCCAAAAAAAAATAATTTTCATGGTTAACTCGGGTTAATTGAAATCCTTGTAGATCAAATTTCGAGATCCGGTTAGAACAGGCGAGATGCCGATTGGTACTGTCGGTATGGAGCGCGATAGGGTTGTCTCGTCGGATTTGGAAATCGAATTGCTAGGGGTTGGTTCGCAAAACGATGAGAGCGTTGGGGTTAAGGGGGTTGTTGTTGGCTTAGGTGGAGCCGCCGGGGTCGAACGCGCTGCCGTTGAGGACGGATTGGCTCCGGGCACGCTTCGCAATGTTAGGCCAAGGGAGAGCGGAGGGTCGGCTCGCGCAGTAACCGAGGGGAGGAGCGGCTCAGAAGGCGCGGCTGGGGTGCAAGGAAGAGGACGCGCGCATACGTCTGGCACGGCGACCGAGGGACGCACGTCCGCGCGCGTCTGTAGCTGGGAGCGGTGGGTTGTTGGACGCGTCGCTCACGGGAAACAAGGGACACGTGTGCGCGTCCGTGGCTGGGAGTGGGGATCGCGCGCGCGTCACGCGTACCGCGTAATCCGGGCGCGAGTGGAGGTTCGCTGAGCAGACGCGCGCGCGCGTCTGGGTCTCTAGGGGGCGCATGTGAGGCGCGTGAGGGGTGCTCTGAGGAGCGTGTCGGCGCATGGAGTATCCCGTAAGTGCCGTTCGAAGTGGGTCGCGATAATCGTACGGTTGAATGTGGATTTCGCCAAGCAGTAGGTGCTTGGAGTAATGATTTTGAGCCAAATGTTAATATTTGTCCCATTATTGATGAGGTTGGTTCTAGTAGACGTCGTTATGGGGGTGAAGTGGTGGATTTTGGGAGTGATAGTGATGTCAAAAAAATCAATCGAGTTCGTCAAGTTAACATGCCGGATTGAGTAGTGAAATGGAAGCGGTAGTTGGAATGGAAGAAGAAGATGATATTCGCCTTGGCGACAATCGATCTTCATTTACCTGATGTTGATAGTACGTTGACTGAAGAGCATTTGCGGACTATTCGTCGGTTGGTTGGAGTGCCGAGGAATATTGAAATTCTTTTGCCTCAAGAGGCGAGCATTTTTATTCGCCACCGGATGGGTTTCGTACGGTGTATTTGGCGTATTTGACGTGTACTTCCCAGATTACACCGCACCCGACTTTGTTGAATATATGTGATGAGTTCAAGATAGGGTATAGTGAGTAGTCTCCGACTGTGGTTCTTACGTTTGAGGCGTTTCCCCATAGGATGTTGGAAGTGGGGTTGCCTAGTAGTGTCAATTTGTTCAAGGCGTTGTTTACGTTGCATCGGCCGAATAACTTACCCTTCTTTTGTGCTGATCCGCGGGTTCCCTACAAGTTTTTGAAGAGTGTGAAGTTATCATGGGGAGATTGGAAGTCTCGTTTATTTTATGTGAAAGCTCCCTATTTCGACGTTCCCTTAATTTGGAATCCCATGTGTGAGAACTTCAAGATTATTGTGAACATGCCTAGGAAGATCAGAGAGTCTGGGCTGTGTGATGTCGAATTCTCTTATGTTTTTTTTTTTTTTTTGTACTTAGGATTAATTTTGCTTGATGTGCTAATCTTTAGTTTTGTTGATCTTTTGTCTATATTTTGCAGCTGATTGTATTGATTTCGTGGCGCTTCGAGCTAAGTTGAATGGGGCTTCGAGGAAGTCATTGAAAAAGGCTCCCTTGAATTTGGGAGGGTCTTCGGGAGGCATGCCTCGAGAGATGGTTCGTGTTGAGACTCCTCTAGTGAGTGAAGACGGCCGCAGTTATGATGGTGAATTAGAGGTGCGCGATCCCTTGAATGACATTGGGAAGGAAAAGGTTGTGGATACCAAGTACGTCCTGGGGTAGATCCGGAGGTACCGTATGCGTTCCATGGTGGGGCAGGGAAGCAGTTGTTTACTTTTGGGGTGAATCACGAGGGGAAAGAGTCATATTGGGATATGTTAGATCGTATCCTGGAGATGATGAGTACCGAGGGTTTCGTTCGAGATTATGATCGTGCTCGGATGTCCGGTAAGGGTTCTCTCATATGCTTGAGTTGGCTGGCGGAGACTTATGTCGCGTAAGTGTTTGTTTTAAGTCAAGGTTTTATTCTTATTTCCTTTTTTTTTTGGTGGAATCAATCTTTGATGTGTTGTTCTAGGCGCTAGCTACTTGGAGGTTCCTCATGGAGAAAGATGAGAAAACAGAAGCTAGGAAAGAGGAGGAGCAGGCTCGTTGGGAAGCGCGTGAAGAGGAGCTTCGAGGCGAGTTGGAAATAGGGTAGTCCGAGCTCGCTCAAAGGACGGAGGAGCTTGAAGTTAGTACAGGTGAGGCGACGGCCTATAAGGATGAGGCCGAGAAGCTGGACAAGTGCTATGATTTGCTGAAAGCTAAGTATGAGACCGAGAAAGCGACAAAAAAAAGGTTTCTCGCTACGTCGGGCGGTGTTGCTTATAGAGAGTTCGTCGTGGAGGAAACCGAACGTAGCTTCCGAGGGGGTGCAACTTGTCGTGCTATGATTGAGGAACGTTTGGCTGCAGTCTACACGCCATTAGTTCGCACGTGTTGCAAATACCTTCGTGAGGTGGGTGGGATCAGTGAGAGGGTCATTCGAGGGATGGAGCCCGCTATTCCCGATGAGGGAGAGGAGGTGGTGTTGGGGATCGTGCATGTATACGCAGCGGAATTTAAAAATTTTATATCGAACTAGTTTCGATTACATGCATAAACTAATCACATAGTCAACGTACCTTAACGCTTCCCCCATACATATGGTAATTATCGATTTAATTGAAAAACGAGTAAAACCGAAAATTACGAAACATGCTTATACTTCATTTCACAAAATCGAAACATGTAATCACGTATTACTCATGCTCGCAAATTAAGAATCATACAAACATGTTCGAATCGAATTACGAAAGTTCCGATTTAATTAGCTCTTGTAGCGTGCGATTTCGACGAATCGAAATCCTAGAACGAGTCACGTACAAGCTGCTAATTACCAATCCACGGGGCTGCAACTCACGGCTGGAACAAGCTGATCCAGCAAGCAACGAGCGCCGACGAACGGCAGCAGCAGCGGCGGCGCGTGGTATGTGCGGCGGTGCGTGGATTCGTCGGGGCAGCAGCTCCTCTCCAATTAGGTTTCACCTCGTATTTTCGACCCACTCGAACTACAGCACTAGATGTAAACGAGTTAGATAACAACAAGAATAAAACGAAGGAAACGAGAGAAGAAAAACCGGCGGTTTTCCGGCGGTGGTCGGCGGTGGCGCGCCGGTGGAGCAACGGCCGAAGAAGGGAGCGGCTAGGGCTTGAGCGGCTAGGGTTTGGTGCTTAAAATCTGATCTCAAAACTCCTTTTGAGGTCTATTTATACTTAGGGTTTTCAACCCTAGTGGGCTTAAGTCATTGGGCTTGACCCACTGATGCATTAAGCCCATTCCCTCGTCGGCCTCGTTTCTAATAAACGATCGTCCACAAAATTATAACAAAATTATATTTGTGACGAGCTCAGAGTCCTCGTCGATACGAGCGCCTCTTCGAAATTTCCAATTTCCAAAATTGGAAACTTCCCCTTTAGTGGTCCTGCTAAATCGGGAAACTTCCCAATTTAGAAAGTTCACTAAATTCCGCATGTCTCTCTTTCTCCACGTTTATTCCAATTCGCAATTCACAATTACGAATCTTGGATTCAATCATATCGACATCCAATCGTTTAAAGATTAACACATTTATCTATGCTTGTTGTTATCAAGGATCTATATTACACGAGAAGTGTGACCCTCAATGGTTCAGGTGTATGCTAGCCGTGGGCTCACAACTCTTTGTGATTCGAACAACACATTGTTCTTATACGAACTCCTCGCAAGAGTCCCGATTAGAGTAAAACTCATTTTACCTAATCCCCGATCAAATCGGTGCCCAACGAATCAAGATTGGCGTCTAGCAACTACGCATCATGATTCCCTAGATACAAGTGAAGTGCCTGCAAGAACCTTATGATATAGTTAGCGTACAGTACGATCCCTTCATAGCACATGTCCCGATTGAACTAGAGGCATTGGTTCACCGAGACCTCTTATAAAGTTCAATAACCGTGCGAACGTTCTAGGTATTATAAATCCGTTCGTGTGCGACTTAGGGAAACACATTTCCCTAATCACCCCACTATCAACTCTGGCCAGAGATTCCATGGATTATAAACCGTCAGAACACACAGGACATCCATGACTACTCAAGCGCTCGAATCCCCTACTACAATGCACAGACTTCACACTAGATTTCGGATTGCACGAACGTTGGCCCTTGGAGTGGTCCGCGGTGGGACTCAGGGACAGGTCACGATACAATCGGTCCTCTAGTGAAGTCACGGTGATGTCTGGGTCTTAAGGACTAATGGTGTACAACTATATCTTAGAAATCTATTACTCGATGAATGAGAACCACTTATAGATTTCTAGGGCGAGGGAGTTCAGTGAACTCATCCAGTATGAGCACCCACTCAAGTATGCCGATGTCACAACACCGATGACTGATGAGACGCAGTACACATACACTAAGTGCTAGTCTCAAAAGGGAAAGGCCGGTATCCTCATTATTGGCGTAACCCATTGACTAGGAACAAGGTTTAACAATTACATTACATTGCTGAGTTATCTCACGATTCTACTAGATCAACTCACAGTAATAGAGTAACTCGTTAGGACTATATCTATGCTGCTTGCATGGGATAACAGATATAGAATGCCAAATAAGATATTTTATTATTACGAACGAAAAACGATTGTTTTATTACAAACAAAAGAGAAAGACCACAGCCACAAGTTGGCTTGCCGGTCACCTACTCTAACAATCTCCCACTTGACCTAAAGCCAACTACTCATAAATCTAAGTCCCATCGACTCTCGATGTTTCTCGTGGACTGATCCTGACAATGGCTTGGTGAAGGGATCTGTAATATTGTCCTCCGAGGTGACTCTGTCTAGCTTGACTTCACCTCTCTCTATGATCTCTCGGATCACATGGTATTTTCTCAACACGTGCTTCGACTTCTGATGAGCTCTTGGTTCCTTAGCTTGCGCTACGGCTCCGTTGTTATCGCAGTACAGCCGTACTGGATCGCTAGCGTTCGGAAATACACCCAACTCTTGGATGAATTTCCTAATCCATGACCCTTCCTTTGAAGCATCTGATGCTGCAATATATTCAGCCTCGGTGGTGGAATCAGCCGTTGTGCCTTGCTTGGAACTCTTCCAACACACGGCACCTCCGTTGACTTTGAATATATACCCCGAGTTTGACTTTGAGTCATCCACGTCCGATTGAAAACTAGAATCCGTGAAGCCTTCTAATTTCAACTCGGTATCCCCATAGACCAAAAACAAATCTCGAGTTCTTCGCAAGTACTTGAGAATGTCCTTCACAGCCTTCCAATGGGCTGGGCCGGGGTCGGACTGATATCTGCTTGTGACGCTCACAGCATACGCAATATCAGGTCGTGTACACAGCATGCCATACATTATGCTTCCTATAGCGGATGCATAAGGTGTCCTTTTCATCTCCTCGATTTCCATTTGCGTTTGAGGACGCATGGATTTCGAGAGACGAACCCCATGGGACATTGGTAAGAATCCCTTCTTGGATTCTTCCATGCTAAACCGTTTAAGAACGGTGTCTATGTACATGGATTGGGACAAGCCAAGCAATCTCCTCAATCTATCTCTATAGATCCGTATTCCCAATACGTAGGATGCTTCTCCCAAATCCTTCATCGAGAAACGTGTGGATAACCATACTTTAGTTGACTGCAACATCCCTACATCATTCCCAATGAGTAGTATGTCATCAACATAAAGTACAAGGAAAGTCACTGCACTCCCACTAACCTTCTTGTAGACACAAGGTTCCTCCGGGTTTTTCACAAATTCAAACTCTTTGATAGTTGTGTCGAACCTTTTGTTCCAACTACGGGATGCTTGTTTCAATCCATAAATGGATCGCTGGAGTTTGCAAACCTTTTGCTCATCTCCAGAAGATATGAAGCCTTCCGGCTGCGCCATGTAAATTTCTTCCTCAATGTCCCCATTAAGGAAAGCGGTCTTCACATCCATTTGCCATATCTCGTAGTCATACCACGCAGAGATGGCCAGCAAAATCCTAATGGACTTAAGCATAGCAACTGGAGAGAAGGTTTCCTCATAGTCAACTCCTTGCTTTTGAGTATAACCCTTCGCTACGAATCTAGCCTTGTAGGTCGATACCTTTCCATCTACTCCAATTTTCTTCTTATAGATCCACTTGCAGCCTATGGGAATAATTCCCTCGGGTGGATCTACCAAGGTCCATACCTTGTTGGAGTACATAGAGTCCATTTCGGATTTCATGGCATTTAGCCAATGTCCCTTGTCTGTATCCGATACAGCTTCGTTGAATGTTCTAGGATCACATCCTTGGTCAACTTCATCAACGATAAATAACCTATCGGGCGCTCTCCGAACTCTTTCGGATCTACGCAGCGACGGTTCAGGAGGTATATTAGTGGTTTGTTGAATTGGTTCATTATCTGATTGTTGTGCTTGAACTTCAGATTGTGGTTCTCGAACTTCTTCGAGATCAACTACACTGCCCTTTCTATCCGATAGAAATTCCTTCTCAAGGAACACGGCATTTCTCGAGACGAACACCTTTGCCTCGGAAACATAGTAGAATTCGTATCCCATGGAATCCTCGGGATACCCCTCAAAATAGCATAGGTCGGATTTTGTATCCAACTTATCTCCCACTAGCCGCTTCACGTAAGCGGGACAACCCCATATCCTAATATGTTTAAACGTGGGTTTCTTGGAGTGCCAAAGTTCATAAGGTGTGGAGTTAACTGCTTTGGTATTAACCCTATTCAGCAAATACACGGCAGTTAGGAGTGCATGACCCCACAGGTATGCCGGTAACTCGGTGAACCCCATCATAGATCGAACCATGTCTAACAGTGTTCGATTCCGACGTTCGGAAACTCCATTAAGTTGAGGAGTTCCAGGAGGAGTCCATTGAGACAGAATCCCATTCTCTTTAAGATAGTCTATAAACTCAGTACTTAAGTATTCGCCACCACGATCGGATCGTAGTTTCTTAATACGTCTACCGAGTTGGTTTTCTACTTGGTGTCTAAAATCTTTGAACCTTTCAAAAGTTTCAGACTTATACTTCATTAAGTACACGAAACCATACCTAGAATAATCATCGGTAAAGGTAACGAAGTAGTTAAAACCACCCCTAGCACTAACGCTTAGTGGACCACACACGTCTGAATGGATCAAATCCAAAAGACCCTCGGCCCGTTCCATCTTCCCTTTGAAGGGAGTCTTGGTCATTTTTTCTTTGAGGCAGGATACACAAGTTTGAACTGATTTCACTTCCTCCAAGGAGAACATTCCTTCACTTACAAACTTGTCCATCCTTCTCAAGGAAATGTGACCTAGTCGAGCGTGCCAAAGTTGTGCGGGGTTAAGACTTATATCTTTTCGTTTTGCTGATATAACGTTAATAGGTATTTCACTTGGATTCAGTTCATATAAGTTGTTTATAAGTTGTCCCTTACAAATCATATTTTGTTCCTTTTGTATAATGCAAATCGAATTTCCAAAAACAAAAGTAAAACCTTCATTATCCAAAACAGGAATAGAAATAAGGTTTCGAATAAGTGACGGAACAAATAAACAATTGTTCAAAACAATGGAAAAACTAGAATCCAAAACAGAAAGATAAATTGTCCCAATGGCTTCAGCAGCAACCCTTGCTCCGTTGCCCATTCTTAGGTAGGTCTCACCCACATTAAGCCTCATACTTCTTGTCATGAGCTGCAAATCATTACAAAGATGTGAGCCACAACCAGTATCCAATACCCAAGCAGAAGATTTAACGGACAAATTAACTTCAACCAAATACGTACCCTTTTCAGAACGTTTCTTATCGAGGTAAGCCTTGCAGTTGCGTCGCCAATGGCCCTTCTTTCCACAATGATGGCAAGCGTCATCAACTTGCTTGGTGACCTTGTCATTCTTCACTCCGCTCGACTCGCCCTTCTCAAGTTTCTTGCTCGGGCCGAAACTCCTTTCTTTCCTTTTCTTCTGGAAAGAACCTTTCTTCACAGAAGGAGCAACTAGGAGAACTGATTTCTCTTTCTTGATCGTGGACTCATAGCTGACCAACATGTTCAACAACTCATCCAATGGTGGATCGAGCTTGTTCATGTTGAAGTTCACTATGAACGATTCATAAGAACTAGGAAGGGACAGTAGGATCAAATCCACCGAGAGCTCGGTCGGGAGGGTGACATCGAGGCTCACCAGCTTCTCAAGGAGAGTGATCATCTTGAGACCGTGCTCGTGGACCGAAGCCCCTTCACGCAGCCTCATGGTGATCAACTCCTTGGTAGCTGAGTACCTCGATGCCCTAGTATTCTCACTGTACATGCTTTCAAGATGATGCTTGATATCATAAGCATGCACGTGAGACTCATACTTCCTCGCGAGCTCTGGCACCATGGATGCTAGCATGTAGCACCTCGCATGGAGGTCGTCCTTCTTCCATGCCTCGAAAGTGGCAGTCTCGTCAGCAGTAGCAGTCGCAGGAAGAGCAGCGGGGGGACGTTCATTGAGCACATACAGACGCTCCTCGACTTGGAGCACAAGTTTCAGATTGCGAAGCCAATCCAAATAGTTTGGACCGGTGAGTTTGTTTTGGTCGAGGATTGAGGAAAGGGGATGTTTGGACATTGTTGCTGAGAAAATTTTAAGAAGACAATAATTAGAGTTTAGTTCGTAATAATCGTTACAATTAAAATTTTGGACTTTTATGTTTTAATTGTTCTCCCACTAATTTTATTGAATTCCACCACCCTCTAGCAGACAATCGAGAAAACCTATTTTTCTTTAATGGGCTTTAGGTCCAATAGCGCTAATGTAACCCGTAGTTAATCTATCCCGATTACATAAGCCTAAAGGTAGAGTACTATCAATCACATCACTATGTGACCCTAAAGATCGATTTACCTCACACTTGATAATGACCTAAGTTAATCTAGCGAATATCAAAATCTTCGTGTGTCAAGTCTAGCCTACCAATATGAGATGTCATAGATCCAACTATATCAAACTAATGCAATCCCTAGTTAATCTAGCCGACCACATTAATCCAACATAATTTTATCTATGACCGTATCTCCATCTAATGTCAATTAAATTACAGCTTATCCCACAATAGCACTCCCCGCTAACACGGCTTACTGCACTATTATGAGAGGCTACACATAATTTAATTGTTGGTAGAAGGAAAGAAAAATTCAACAATTTGGTTTTTCTTTATAGCTTGATAATTATTCTTGATTAAGAATGAGGGATTTTATTTATTAAATCTTATTAGCTCATCGGAAGTTTTAGGTTATGATCGTTTGTGATTCCTACAACTATGTTCTCTAGGTATGTGGAAACGCAT